>NW_024882637.1:0-213019 GCF_019059575.1 Amphibalanus amphitrite | reverse complement strand
ATATGCAGACCGACAGGGAGAAACGGTCAACAAGGATAGAGGAAAAAGACTGTTATATGAGGTCAAAATTGGGCAGAAAGAAAACCGGAGAATATAAATAGATGAGATGGGCAAAACATAATGATGGGCAAACAGATGAGGTTAGGTAGCGGCGAGATAATATTTTATTTCCACGCTTTCCCAAACAAATGGTTTTGACTTTTATTAAGAATTGGAAAAAATGCTGTGGGTAAGGCAACACGAATGTATACATACACCATACACCATATACCATAAGTCATCGGATCTGACGGCTCATCTCTTACAACTCCTGAAATTGCCAAACGGGAGAGTCGCAACACAGTCTCCCTTCTCCGAAAAAATACAGCCCTGGCACTACCAGTGTACACTCTAAAGTGATGCCCATTGCAAGACCATGCAGACATCGTGCAAGATCCGACCTATAAGTTGTGTCAGCAACCGCTCAGACGGTGCATACCATGCAGACCTCAATGAATAGTCAATTTCTGTAGAAAGTGAGCGCCCATCTCATAGCTGAAGTCTGAACAAAACTAGAAGCCTGGATATGGATAAGCTCATGCGACTCAGTACGAAAGTTTCTTGACCTCGCTGTTTGAACACCAATGAATTGGGGTCGGTCTCCCACACGCACGTACAAATACAATGGATGGATAGGTATTTACTTTGCTCCCACTTCCTGCTTGCCCTCGCTATTACCTAACTGTACCGACTATGAACACAGATGACCGGTATTACACGGCAGTTAAACGTGCCGTCGTGACCGCCGGAATGGGACCACGGGTCGCTATTCGTGGGATCGTTGTCCTAATAGCCTGAGATGCAGCGGTCGGACGTAAATGTAAATGTAGCGTACCCGCGCTAATGACGCACTGCTGGTGGCATCTGCGCCCAACGCTGGAAGAAACTACCCTCAGAATATTTGTGTTACTTATCCTCAGAATAAGTAAAGTAACGCTCATACCAGTCTACACAAGTGTTCGATCACACTAAAAGTCACCCTACCAAAGTTTGGGACCAATAAGACCAGCCCATTAAGTTTTGAGCTGGATTCCTAAATACGGGTATGTTATGAATAGACAAAATGAATAGGTTTGTGTATGTTACAGTGTGTCCGCGAAATCCGTGAGTTCGCAAATTCACTGGTCGATCCTAGGGGCTCCGCGGAGTCACGTAAACTCTCGTGAATCCGCGTAATCACTGCCGTGGCTTCGCGGATTTACAAGAGTTTTCAGTGCATCCGTGAAGTCACTGAAGAGTCGCGGGGATCTGCGAACTTCCTAGTTAGTCCGCGGACTAGCGATTCTTTTTCAGTGAATCCGCGAAATACCGATTCTTTTCAGTCATATATACGAGTTAACATGATTGGAGCGGACTTCAGCCGTCTATAGTACTATTCAAGAAGGCTGCGTCTGTCCGTTACCGAGGTCCTGATGCGGTGAATATACAGTATACACACGGCACATACCTCAAGTCGGATGGACCCCATGGTTTTTCGCTAATTTCTCGCGAAAAAGCAGCGCTGATCACGACGAAACTTTCGGTACCCTCGAGTTCATCAATTTTACACCTAGCCTAAAATTTTCATGACCCTAACCAAACTGACCTTTTGTCCTGTGACCTATTTCTTGAGACAATGTTTGGGCAGAATCGCGAATCGGCGTACGTCAGCTTACATTATCCGCACGTTTTTAGTCTTTTTGTGGCTTTAAACGTTGCCACATGTGTAATGATGTTGATGCAATGCATTATGGTGGACGACAAGGTCACGTTGAGGTCAGTTCAAGGTAAATGACCATTGATGACCTTGGTTCACTTTTTGAGTTTTATTTGTTTCTAGAGTGTTTTTTTGAGCTGATTTCGAATTTAACAGCTATTTGAAAATTTACGTTAAGTAGTTTTGTCGCCTTCGTAACATTCTTCAAAGCTGTCAATGGTAGTCGACACCTACTATGAATAGCAAGCAGGACGCCTATTGGTTGACATGACCTAACATAACCCGACCTGGCATATCTGCATGAAGCGATCGTCTGTGATAAAAACTAGCATGAAATTCGTGATCAGCACCCCGAAATACCCTGTAACATCCTCACTTTACGGAGTTCTAAGAGGGCCCGATTTTTCCAACTTTTTAAGTCATTGACCTGACTTGGAAAGTCAAATGATGACCTTAGACTTTTGCGAAATTGCGAAATTAGCGCAATTGCGAGGTCGAGGTCCACTCAGATAGTTACATAACTATTTACAGCAAATACCCACGTTTAAGTGGAATAGTGCTGCGAGCAAGTTTTTTTTATAATCTAAGAAAATAGTACCTATTTACAAAAAAGTTAGGGTACCTACGTAACAATGTAACATAAAACTTACCAAACGTCCCGACATTTTTATTCTGATAGACTGATTGTACCTAATTGACATGCCGGCCAAAGCACAACACGACCACCATATCGGCAACATGATTCGGTTCCAAATTCCAATTGTCTTTGAGCCTCTACGAATAATCGGCATTAGCTCTAAATAACGTTTTTTGGACATTCTCTGAAAAAAAGAATCGGTATTCCGCGGATTCACTGAAAAAGAATCGCTATTCCGCGGATTACCTAGGAAGTTCGCAGATCCCCGCGACTCTTCAGTGACTTCACGAACGCACTGGAAACTCTTGTAAATCCGCGGAGCCACGGCAGTGATTCCGCGGATTCACGAGAGTTTATGTGAGTTCGCGGAGTCCCTAGGGATTTCGCGGATTAACTAGTTACTTCGCAAACTCACGAATTTCGCGGACGCACTGTAACATGTATAATGTGCGGCAAATATTACGGAAGGTATTCTAACCTTGCTTCAGAAAAGATAATCATATTCATGAAGAACAAAATTCAATCGTACTATTTTGTATACTCGTAGCTAGGGGTATGGACCCTTCAGGACCATGCACGGGAGCGGGACCCCTACGGTGTGAGGTTTGGGGGCCGGTTCAACCAAAAAATACGCATCCTTATACATTAGGCTGCATTACGAAAGTGAAATTACATATTAGGGGGTTCGGACCCCCGCTACCCCTCCGGTGGCGGAGCCCTGCTTCAGTCGAACAACGTCCTATTGTGAGAGGCTTTGACCTGACCTGAAAAAAAGAGATCAATATCTGAGCTGACTTTTCCCCAAACAAGAAGTGTGTCAACCGACGCGGCTGGCCAAGCAAACGCGATGGTGGGAAAGAATGTTACTCTGCATCATTTTCTTGCTTGGTGAAGTTATTTAATAAAAAAAAAATCCTACCCAGAGAACTTCAGGACTTCGCCCTAACCTCACAAGTCAATGGGTGACCTGAAATGCGAAGGGGCCAGGGAGAGTCGTAGGTATTTCTCCTCCCCAGCTCTCGGCCGATATGTACATGGAAAACCATATCGTCCTGGATATGAAAAATATCAAAAGGTTTGGCGACGCGTAAATATCGTTAGTCAAGTTCATGTCCATGCTCCAACGTGTAACTTCCTCCGGGCACTGACCTCATAGGTAAAACATTTGAGTCCGTAGTCATTTTTTTTTTTGCCAAATGACTTTTTTGGTCCAATGAGCGCAAGTCCAGAGGCTTTCCAGTTTCCACCACACAGAACCGTCAACCGTGATGAGCTTCACTGCACGGCTCGACTGCAGCGCCTCTAGTGGACACGAGAAAAGGTTTTAGTTCGACTGTCGACAGGGTGGCGCATTTCTCTGGATGAGGCAGGAGCTGTGGAAGTTGTGACTTGTGAGCTTGCCTGTTGTAGCAGCGGCCAGCGCCTCTGGTAGCGAGGTTCGGAAGCTTTGGTGTTAAAAGAGGACGCAGCAGTAGATTGAAGCGAGCAGGTCATGTCGCGTCGCGGTAGGAACACGAAACAGAAACGTTCAAAGGCAACAGGGGCGCGGACAATACTTTCAGATTGGGAGGGGGGACACCTTAACCCTCGCCGGCACAGGCCATTTTGCGTCCTTCGACGGCACAAGGGGAGGGGGGGTTGGCACAAGGGGAGGGGGGTAAGGGGGGGCCCTCGCGTTTGGCCCTTGATCGAGCTAGAGCTTCGCGGAAAAAACGAGCGTGCTGCCCGTCACGAGACGAAGCCGATGATACCCAATTTTAAGGTCCTAGGTCATCGGGTGACCTTCCAGGTCAGGTCAATGACCCGAAAACCGGGAAAATCGGGACCTGTTAGAAAGTCGTAAATTGTGGCTGCTATGTGGTTTTCCGGGGTGCTGATCACGAATATCGCGTTAGTTTTGATCAGAGATGATGTCTTTAAGCATTTAGACCAGGTCGGGTCAGGTCAGGTCAGGTCAACCGGTAAGGGTTGTGACGGGTATTCGTAATACGTGTCAACCGCCTCTGACAGCTTCGTAACATGTTACGAAGGCACCAGAACTACTTCGTGAATGTTCAAATGGTTGCCAAATTCGAATTCAGCTCCAAAAACTAGCCTAGAAACATGTAAAACTCGAAAAAGTGAACCGAGGTCACCCCAGGTCACCAAAGGTCAATGACCTGACCTGACCTTCAGGTGACCTTGACACCCACCCTAATGTATGGGAGCGACATCAAATCACATGTTTGAACGTTTGAAACCACAAAAAGCTTGCAAACGCGCGGCTAATGTTAGCCGACATATACGCCGAATCGCGATTCCGGCCAAACATGGTCTCGGAAAAGAGGTCACAGGTCAAAGGGCATTGGGGTCAGGGTCATGAAATTTTCAGGGTAGGTGTAAAATTGATCAATGCGAGGGTACTGAAAGTTTCGTCGCGATCGGCCGCTTTTTACGCGAGTTATTTGCGAAAACCCTTAGGGGGGGTTGCATCAACCCCCCCCCCCCTGTGCCGGCGAGGGTTAATAGAGATCAACCTAGGGTACCCCCAAATCTAGTTTTCTCACCTGTTTTAGGCGACTTATCTTTCATGTCTTGACTTTTTCAGCAAAAAAGAAAACATTTGCATAAAAAGTGCAGTATTCCGTCTCAAAGTTGTCAGGGCACCTCCCCCACGGCCCCAGAGTAATTGGGGGGGGGGGGGGGCAGCTGCCCCCACTGCCCCCCACCCCGGTTCCCGCGCCTATGAAAGGCAATGTCTCCTAGGTGTTAGCGGCATCGCGTCGAAAACTGGCTGTGCCCGCATTACACTACTGCAGTGCGGCACAGTCTACCATGGTAGCCCGCAAGAAAGTAACACCAATAATGCAGTCTCTTTTGTTATAAGTTAGGCATGCGTTATGTGTAAATATGATACGATGTCTGCTAGGACTTGGATGGACATCGTAGCAATTGTACAGTATTTGAAATTTCGATACATATTTAGCTCACTTCAATATGGTTTGAAGGAACAGAGCATGACAGCATTTCACGAAACGTTAAAACTTCCATTGCTCAGAAACAATGGCAGTCACCCATGGAAGTACAATCGTCAAATCGTGTTAACCCTCACCGGACCTATTGGTTTTCTACATAGTCTACATAGTCAGGTCGAGGAGGGGGGATTGGTACGACCCCCCCCCCCTCGCCGTCTCGTCCCTGGGCCCCTGATGGATGGAGCTAGAGCGTCGCGGACAAAAACGAGCGTGTGCACCCACGAGACGCAACGACTGGTACTCGATTTATGGGTCTCATATCCACCGGTGACCTCTGAGGTCAGGTCAAGTGACCCAAGGCACGGGTTCAGTTTTTCGTAAATAACTTCGCAAGAAACGGTCGCAGAACGCGAGTTTGGTATCATCGTCTTCGCCTTGCTCAGGCACGTCGAATGGTATGCTTTTTGTTTGGTTGAGGTCAACTTTGGGTGTTCAGCTTGGGTCAAGGCTAGGTCAGCGCCCCCTAGGTCACGAAATTAGTAGAAGGAGGTCATGTCGCATAGCATTCAGTTCGGTAGATCTTTCTGAGTACATTGGTGGCTCTCCCAACTCGCTAGCTCAATATGATCGGGAGTTATTGACGAAAAACTCTTATGACCTAAGTGACGTCATAAATGACGTCACGCAAGGTCAAAAATGCAAACATAAAGCATCGAACCTTGCAATGAGTGCAAGAAATCACGATTCCGTGTGCGAGATATTTTGAGATCGTCCTGGCGCATAAATAGCAGTTTTCATTTTCCCCCATTGACTTACAATGGTGAGGTCACATGACCGACCTGACCTCATGTGACCTTTAGAAAAATCCGAGATGAACAAGTTGTGAGACCTCTGGAGGATACTACATTCTGTAAGTTTCATTTCCCTGTGAAAGCACAATATGAGGCTTGGATCAAAGGTCAGATATGCTAAGTTTCAGCTCTCTATCGCCGGCATGTTCGGAACTATTGCGAAAAACCTATAGGGGGGGGGGGGGGGGCGGCACCCGTCGCCCTCCCCCTCGGCTGACGAGGGCTAACACAGACGGCGACGACCGCTAACACAATAAGCTGGAGGAGACTAATGACGGACTTGAATCACGCTAATATTACACACACACAAAAAAAAAAACTTATTTTACATGACTGACTCCAATGTCTGACAGTAGCAGCAAAAATTGTTTGTGGTAAAACGAGCCTTCCAAATCAATATCATTTATGACATACTAACAAGTATCAAACATTTCTAATTAAAATGGAAGCTTCATTGATTGCATTTCAATTTATATTTACGTCGTGTTTTTAGAATTATTGTCCACGTGTTAGCTCTAATCACTGACAATGAGCCGTAAAATATGGTCTGATGTCTAGGTAAAAGACTACTTGTAAGATATGTCACAGACCAACCCCAAAGAAAAACACTTGCACCGTCGTTTGAACGCCTGCAAGACAAAATAAACAACTTTGTATGCATCCTTGCAGTTGCAATCCAATGCTCTGCAAATCTTTCGTCTCGACAACTTCAGAAATAAAGCGGTAAACGGACATAAAACTGTCTCATCTGCCTCCCAGCTGAAGAATTTCTCTCATTAACTGAGCGCGAGCCATGGGGACCAGGGAATAAACTCAGCTGCGGGACACCTGAGCGAGACCTATGAACGAGTCGGACAAGTTATGCTCATATTTGCCCTGTCGCGGTGTGTATGGGCAGCATAGCAATGCCGAAGGAACGCGCTAAGGTCGTCCTCAGGTGACCTATCTGACTCAGACCGGCGACTGGCTCTTCCACGAGCGTCGGTTCGAGAGGCCGACTCGAGTGCTGAAAGCTGACGTGAATAAATTATCAGTGTGGTGGCTCGTGAAAATTCTTGCGGGAGGATCTGAACAGGGATCAAAAGACGGAGCAACAATGGGGCGGGCTGGTTCAGTGCGGTAATATTGAGGAAAGTCAATAAATGGTCCTGCTTGAATGGAGCACAGGGCGGAGGAATTTTGCTGGCTATTGTGTGCTGTGGAATTAATTTGCACGGGTTACAGCGCATGCTTGACCTGGGGAATAGCCCGATAAAGGCTGAGACAGGCTGTTTGCTGTTCACATGGTGTGTCGTTTCGGGAACTAGCGACCCGCGGCCGGGCGCCGCGGACACGTGCCCGTCATAGGGTTTTGGGGCTATTTTTTTTTCACGTTTCGGTCTGAATCGTGAAAAGTACTGGTCGTAGCAAATATGTTCCCTGGTTTCTGAATTTTTAGCCCACGTGGAATGCGATAGGACAAAAGTCATTTTCGTACAGACAAAACTGTGCCCGCGTTTTTTGGTCAAAGTAAAAATGTTCAGCAGCTTTTAACACGTGGGCCGTCGCAAAACAGGGTACACCGGAGGACTTACGATTGAATATCTCCTAAGCCATCACAGATAGCAAATATGTTCCCTGGATCTATGTAGATAATACTTTAGCGAACACTTCAGGCCAAAAATTGTTTCTCGACAACTTACACCCAGTCCGCGTTTTTGGCTTAAATGCAATGCAACACGGCAGCCGACCTTGAGGGCTCAGTTAGCGAGTTCATTTTTTAGCGAGCACTTCGAGCATTTCAGCGTTCGATGAAATGACATATTTTTTCAACGCAGTCGTTTCTTCATTTGCATCTAAACGCGACCTATATGATAATGTGACTGTATCGTCACACTAGAAGGTGTAATTCATGGTAATTTATAGGGCTAATTCTCGGCGCACAGCAGCAGACGGACACCGACTGACCCACCATCTAAAGGCAGTTTGGCGAAGCAGTATCGTGAATCACAGCCGCGAGATGTCCCTAGCGTAGAACACCGTCTGTTTGCCCAGTTTAAATACGTGATGTTTGCCCTCTGTCAACCCCTCAGTCATGGGGCAGGGGTCGCGGATGAATGGGCGACCGCCCGCCGCGCGGGGAGGGGGCTGCTCCCCTGACCCGGACCGCCACGGCATGGGGACGGTCCCGCACTTGCGTGCCTCACGTCGCCGCCTCACACCGGTCTGAATTACGCTGGTTTTGAGGAACCACCCATTGTGGTGGTGGGTGATCCAACGCAGACCATGCCAGAACCCCACTGAGGGGGTGTCACCCGTGTCAGCTGGCTCAGACCCACGATATCCCCATACCGAAAACGACGTTCCAAAGAGCAATATGTCTTTAGTGGGTATTATTGATGTTTAATTCGAGAATTTGCCGGTCCCGTAGCTCAGTTGGTTAGAGCGTTGGATTCCGCGTGGTGAGAGCACGCGTTCCCGGTTATGACAGTCCGGGTTCGAAGCGCGACGGGCGCTCGACATTTATGGGCCTCCTGACAGGTATGGTTGCGGTTGGTGGCAGGCCGTAGCCAGGCGAAGTCAGCGAGGGGACCGGCCGTGCGCGGCTTTGTGAGCACGTTAAACTTTGGACTCTAAATTCTGCCATAGAATCGGAATTGCGCGATCGGAGGGTAGAGGGCAGGGTCATCGCAACAAGCTTCGCTTAGCGGTGGCTCTGTCCTTGTGAATCCTTCCCATCAAAAGGTTCGGACTAAATTTATAAAAAAAAAGAATGTATGCATGCATGTAAGCACATACCTACATGATGTGTTAAAGTACCTACTCCAACTGTACAACTTTGGCCTCTCAGCTCGAGGAATAAACTTTTTTACTTTAAAGACAGATTTTTAGTGACTTAACACTCGCACTTACATAGGTATAGCGGGGTCGAACGGACCCCCTCCCGGTTTTACGCGAATAGTTCGCGCAAAAAGCGGCCGATCGCGACGAAACTTTCAGTACCCTCGATTTAATCAATTTTACACATACTCTTAAAATTTAATGACCCTGACCCCAATGACCTTTGACCTGTGGTCTGATTCTCGAGACCATGTTCGACCGGAATTGCGAATTGGCGTATGTCGGCTGAGGCTCACATTATCCGCGCAATTTCCAATCTTTTTTTTGGTGTGGGTTTCAAGGTCCCGTGAAGGTCAGGTCAAAGTCTTTGACCTTTGATGACCTTGCTTCACTATTTCGAGTTTTACATGTTTCTAGGGTAGTTTCTGGGGCTGATTTCGAATTCCCATTTGGAGATTTATGAAATAGTTTAGGTGCCCTCGTATGCTACGAAGCTGTCAATAGTGGTCAACACCTGCTATGGATGGCCGGCAGGTCACCTAATGGTTGACCTGACCTGACCTGACCCGACCTGGCCTAAATACATTAACCCGGCAGTTGCTGGGGTATTTCGCCACCCACCGTTTGCTGGGGGGGGGGGGGCGTTAAACGCCCCCAGCCGATAACTCGAGAACAAATAGGCGCAGCGAAACGCACGAGGCGGCAAACGAAAGAACGCGACAAGACGCTTCAGATGAGTACTTTAAAGTTGAATGTTGAGGTCACAGGTCGGGTCAAGGTCAGGTCAAACACCTAAAATCGGGCTTTCAGTAGCATGGACTTCAGTACTTCGCAATGGGCGCCTCTCGTCAGTAACTCTGTCAAAACGGTGCACAATCCATCATATAAGGCCTACAAGAGTGTCGGCTTCATGTAGGGGTCAGTCAAGCATAGGTCAGGGTCAAGGTCAGGTCAACCGGGTAGGCACATACCTATCCCCGAAAATCAAAACTGATATTCGCAGCCCGTGACACATGTTTTATGGGTAATTTTGGGCGTAGAACACGAATGTAACATTCATTTTATCATATCTGTACGTGTTTGGCTCAAAAACTTCAATTTAAGAAATGCATGTATCATGGTCGTGAAGTAGTCACGAGAAATTGCCAAGATTTAGTTCAAGATTTTGGAAAATGCGGAACAATAATCAATAATCGAAGATAGCCATTTGATTGTTCATGGTATTGGCAGTCTAATGGCGTTTATGGCATGTCTGTATGTCTATTTTGTGATTTTATATGATTTTTTGAACATATGCCGTTTTTGGTCGAAAACTCAGAAATCATGACGTCACTAAAACTTCGATATCTCAAAAAATTTTCCGACCGATTTTTTTGAAACTTTGTCACAATAAACTTCAAACAATTCCCTACAGGTACCCAAAATTTGGCGCGCCTGCGGCGCCTCGTTTTATGCTATAGCCCCGCGAAAAAGTGGGGGCGTTTAACGCCCCCCCCCCCAGCAACTCGCGGGTTAGCCCTCGCCAGGCGAGGGCCTTTTCCATAACACAGACGGCGAGGGGGGGGGGTTGGTACGACCCCCCTCTCGCGATTTGCTCCTATAGCACTTAGAAACGCCAAATTTACAGGGTAGGTGGGTCCATAGAAGATCTCGCCCCTGTGAAAGTTTGGTGACTCTAAGTCAATATTTAGGGGGGTTTTGGGGGGTATGAGTGCAAAAATTTTGCTAAAATATGTTAAAAGTTTTTCGCTTATAACTTTTTGCCTAGAAAATATAGAGCAAAAATAAAAGCACCAGTGAACTCAGGACGTCCGTGCGCATCAAATGATATACTTTGTTACCAATTTTAGTGAACTCGTTCAGTTGCCGCTAAGCTAGTCCAATTTCCCCTGACCTTGTACCGGTTTTTGTGACCTGGTGACCTGACCTGAAAAGACTGGGACTTCAAATTTTCAGCTGAAAGGTGCGAAAATGTTGCCCCAGAGGGTATGCCAAATTTGGCGGCGCGTAGCGCCGCCGTTTTTACGTTATTTGCAAAAAACCTTAGGGGGGTTGCATCAACACCCCCCCCCCTCGTCGGGCGAGGGTTAAGACATCCGGTATGTAATCAAAGCTAACATGAACTACGTGTTCAGCACCCCACAAAATCCTTTTTTCAACCTCACTTTACGAACTTCCAGCAAGTCCCGATTTTCCCGATTTTTGGGTCATTGACCTGACCTAGAAGGTCAACTAGTGACATTAAATAAGACCATAAAATTGGGTATCATCGGCTTACTTTCGTTGCGGGCAACGCGCTCGTTTTTTTTCTGCGAAGCTCTAGCTCCATCAGAGGCCAAACGGCAAGGAGAATCAAACGGACCCCCCCCCCCCCCCCATATACGTTAGACGCTGGCAAACACGAATACGGGCGAGGGTTAAAGCGAAGGAGAAATATACGAGTGAACGGAACGCGCAAGCGAAGCGAAATCTTTTTAACCCTCGCCGGCACAGGCCATTTTGCGTCCTTCGACGGCACAATGGGGGGGGGGGGTACGACCCCCCTCGCGTTTGCCCCTGATCGAGCTAGAGCTTCGCGGAAAAAACGAGCGTGTTGCCCGTCACGAGAGGAAGCCGGTGATATCCAATTATAAGGTCCTAGGTCATCGGGCGACCTTCCAGGTCAAGTCAATGACCCGAAAATCGGGAAAATCGGGGCCTGTTAGAAAGTCGTAATGTGTGGCTGCTGTGGGGTTTTCCGGGGTGCTGATCACGAATATCGTGTTAGTTTTGATCAGAGATGATGTTTCTAAGTATTTAAACCACGGGGACGGGTATTCGTAATACGTGTCAACCGCCTCTGACAGCAATTTGTACTCGTAACATGTTACGGAGGCACCAACACTACTTCGTAAAATGTTCAAATGGTTGCTAAATTCGAATTCAGCTCCAAAAACTAGCCTAGAAACATGTAAAACTCGAAAAAGTGGACCGAGGTCACCAACGGTCAATGGCCTGACCTGACCTTCAGGTGACCTTGACATCCATCCAAATGCATGGGAGCAACATCAAATCACATGTTTGAACGTTCGAAACCACAAAAAGCTTGCAAACGCGCGGTTAATGCGAGCCGGCATACGCCGAATCGCGATTCCGGCCAAACATGGTCTCGGAAAGTAGGTCACAGGTCAAAGGTCATTTGGGTCAAGGTCATGAAATTTTCAGGGTAGGTGTAAAATTGATCAATGCGAGGGACTGAAAGTTTCGTCGCGATCGACCGCTTTTTACGCGAGTTATTCGCGAAAAACCTTAGTGGATAGTTGCATACTCCCCCCCCCCCCTGTGCCGGTGTCCGGCGAGGGTTAACCCTCGCCCGTATAGGGGAGGGGGGTCGAACGGACCCCCCCCCCATGGTTTTTCGCGAATAACTCGCGTAAAAAGCGGCCGATCGCGACGAAACTTTCAGTACCCTCGCGTTAATCAATTTTACACCTACCCTGAAAATTTCATGACCCTGACCCAAATGACCTTTGACCTGTGACCTACTTTTCGAGACCATGTTTGGCCGGAATCGCGATTCGGCGTATGTCGGCTCGCATTAGCCGCGCGTTTGCAGTCTTTTCGTGGTTTCAAGCGTTCAAACATGTGATATGATGTTGCCTCCATGCATTAGGGTGGGTGTCAAGGTCACCTGAAGGTCAGGTCAGGTCATTGACCTTTGATGACCTCGGTTCACATTTTTCGAGTTTTACATGTTTCTAGGCCAGTTTTTGGAGCTGAATTCGAATTTAGCAACCATATGAACATTTACGAAGTAGTTTTGGCACCTTCGTAACATGTTACGAAGCTGTCAGAGGCGGTTGCCACCTACTACGAATACCCTTACTGGTTGACCTGACCTGACCTGACCCGACCTGGCCTAAATGCATGAAGACATCGTCTGTGATCAAAACTAACATGATATTCGTGATCAGCACCCCGAAAAACCCCATAGCAGCCGCCAGCCACACTTTACGACGTTCTAACAGGTCCCGATTTTCCCGACGTTTGGGGCATTGACCTGACCTGCAAGGTCAACCAATGACCTAGGACCTTAAAATTGGGTATCATCGGCTTCCTCTCGTCACGGGCAACACGCTCGTTTTTTCCGCGAAGCTCTAGCTCGATCAGGGGCGAAACGGCAAGGGGGAGGTCCAACGGACCCCCCCCCCTTATACAGGGTGATCCAAAAAATTTGGAACCCTTAAAGGGACCCTCCCACCTTAACATTAGTTTTGAGTTGAGATAGCCAAATTGGTGGCCATGGCCTGAAAATACCGGTTTGGGCATTCACAACATCGAAAAATGCTTTAATTTGGAGATATGGAATTTCAAACTTGCAGTTTTCGGATTCTAAGGGGCTAATGCATTGGTATGCCCCCTTAGAATTTGTGACGTCAGCGGAGATCTAACGATTTTTAAATCTTTTACTAAAACGTTTGGCAGCACGCGGTGGTATATGCTGCTTTGCGCGCAACAAATGCCGCACTTTCAAATAAAGTCGCTAGGAACAGCGGAGATCCCAAAAAGTAAACAAAAGTAAAAGTCTAATATCTTGAAAACCGGTGAATATTTTTCGATGAAATTTGGTAGATATTCATTTTTGCTCTTTCTGAACCGAGCGACATCACTTTCATGCCAATTCATTAACTTTTTTGAAGGTGGGAGGGTCCCTTTAACTTAAAATGTCTATAAGTCCGAAAGTATTCACTTTATTGACAAATTGCAAACACCATTAGAAAGAGCATTAAATCCTCTATAAAATCACGTCAAATTTGTGCATGTATGTTGTAAAGCATTAACACACTATTAGCTTTTGGAATGAGCGTCAGAAAACTGAGTGAAACGAAATCGCCAATTGTTAACAATGCACTGAAGTCCGTTAGCACTCCATCTGTTGTTTTTTTGCGAATAACACCACATCCAATTTCAACTTTATTACATAAAAGTTTACACAGAAGCACACAATAGAACAGATACACGCGTCCTAGCTTCCGCTATTCATCGCAGCATGTGCTCAAACCGAGCTCCGTTGGCCGTCACGCAGGCCTGCAGTCGCTTCGGGACGGCTCCGACGGCGCAGGCCAGCAGTCTCTGGGACAACTGATCCCAGAAGGCCGTCAGCCTTTCCTTCAGCTCCTCTATGGTGCTGATCCTCTGACCTCTATACATAATTCGCTCCAGTTCGCTCCACACGAAGAAGTCCAAAGGGTTGAGGCCAGGGTCCTCTTCGATGGCCAGGCATCTGGCTCGATGAAGGCCGGGCAGGCTTGTTCCAGAAACTCGACCACTGAGTGGGCCGTGTGGCACGGAGCACCGAATGATTTTTTTTTTGCTCCTGTTGAAATTTAAATTCCTTACAATAGCACGTGAATGAGCTATTTTTATTCATAAGCCTCCAACATGCGACATGGTCAGAATAGCAAACCGCAAATCACTGATTTGCGCATAATGTTCAAAACCGTTTCAGTGAGTTTCGTGACACAAATTTTATAGGCATATAACTAGGGCAATATTTATAGTAACAGTTAAGTTCAATCAACTTGGTTTCATAGAGAATTGAACGCTCTTTCTAATGGTGTTTGCAATTTGTCAATAACGTGAAAACTTTCGGACTTACGGATATTTTAAGTTAGGGGTTCCAATTTTTTTTGATCACCCTGTACATTCGCGGCTGGAAAAACACCAATACGGGCGAGGGTTTTAACCCTCGCCGGACGAGGGGGGGGGGGGCGGGTGCCGCTCCCCATAGGGATTTTTCACGATAGCTCCAAACACGCTGGCGATAGAGAGCTGAAACATGGCATACCTGACCTTTGATTCAAGTCGGACCTTTAGACACCAACCGCATTTTTGGGTCAGGTCAGGTCACTGACCTATGACGTCATAAGTGAACCTCTGCACGGTCTTCAGATGTCGCAACTTCGCAACGCCCTCGCTGCCAGAGGAGATGTCACAGGGAAATGAAACTTGCAGGCTAGTATCCATTATCCATTATCCATTATGTGTCTTACAACTTGTATATCTCGGATTTTTCCTAAAGGTCATATGAGGTCAGGTTATTCTCGTGACCTCACCATTATAAGTCAATGGGGAAAAATGAAAACTGCTATTCTGGCGCCGGGAACGATCTCCAAGTATCTCAAGCACACAGAATCGTGATTTGATGCACTCCTTGCAAGGTTATATGCGTCCCTTTTGCAATGTTGACCTTGTGTGACGTCATTTATGACGTCATCAAGGTCAGATTAGTTTTCGCCAATAACTCTTGATCGAATTGAGCTAGCGAGTCGGGAAGGCCACCAAGGGACTCAGGAAGACCTGCCGAATCGAATGATATGCGACATGACCTCTTTCGACCAACTTCGTGACCTGGGGGTGCTGACCTGACCTTGACCTGAGGTCAACACCTCAAGTTGACCTTACCCGGACAAAAAGTATATCATTCGACGCGCCTGAGCGAAATGAACACGATTCTGCCAAAATCGCGGCTCTGCGGCCGTTTTTTTTGCTAAGTTATTCACCAAAAACTGAACCGTAACTTGGGGCACTTGACCTGACCTCGGAGGTCACCGGTTGACCTAGGACCTTAAAATCGGGTACCAATCTCTGCGTCTTGTAACGGCGCACACGCTCGTTTTTTCCGCGACACGCTAGCTCCACCAGGTGCGAAACGGCGAGGGGGGTCGTACCCGCCCCCCCCCCCCCTCGGCCGGCGCGTATGTAGAAAGCCAATAGGTCCGGCGAGGGTTAAGCAGTCGAAACAAGCACTTTTGGACAACTGACATGTGAATGAGACGTGGAAAGGCAGTAAAAACAGCGGCAATGCGTTCAGTTTTACAATAGGCAATCGATTGGGATGCCACATGAGTTTTACCGGTCAGGTCATGAGCTCGACCTTAAAAAATGTTCATCTTTGGATGATGTCGAGGTCAAATTACACACCAATCTACACCATTGGACGAGAGAGACATGATGCTAGCCGAGCTGATTGTTTTTAATGCCTATGTACCCACAACAATGACAACAATGCACCGCTTGGCTACGCTTGGCTTGCGATCCAGGACCGTAGGGACGTCACAGGAAGGGACGCGGGCGGACCGCTGATGACCCGCCCGCTGTCAAAGGGCGGGCTGGGTTTGACGGGCGCACAATAGCGGCCGCGTGCGTGTTCCTGAAAGCGATAGCGAAGGCACGGGCGCCGCACAGTGGGCCAGGCGCATCAAAAAAGCGGAATTAAGTCGAAAATCAACTTCGGTGAAATTCCTGTAATTATGGGATAGAGTATTGTAAGAATGTCCAAAGTTTCCGAATAAGCAAGTTTCCTTTCCCCAATGTCAAGGCAGATAATGCTATAACGTCGCAAAGTAGGACTTACCGACTGGAGATGGAAATGACTGCTGTGTACCATTTTCCGTTCCCCCGATTCAAAAGCTCTCAGCGTAAAATCATTAAATTTATTCCGTACAAGATAGCTTAAAAAAAACAGCCGGTATTTCTGCGCATGTTTCTCGTACTCAAGTTCCCGGGAACTATTTCATGCTTACTAGTAGCGGTGGGGTTTACAGTGCCTGTTCGGAACCGTGGTAGTGCAACGACGCAATGAATTTATATAAGGATATAAAGAAAACGTCACCGAACAACACGAAGATATTTGCTGCCTGACTTTCCTCAAGGTGTATAGCTTGCTGCCCAATGCAAATATTTTGCGCATTTTTGCGCGAAATGGACAAATAAGGGTTTAACCCTCGCCGGCATAGGCCGTTTTGCATCCCTCGACGGCACAGGGGGATGCAACCCTTCTCGCGTTTGGCCCCTAATTGAGCTAGAGCCTCGCGGAAAAAACCATCGTGTAGGTCGTCACGAGACGAAGCCAACGGTACCCGGTTTTAAGGTCATAGGTCAAATGGTGACCTCTGAGGTCAGGTCAATGGCCGAAAGTCGGGACTTGTTAGAACGTCGTATAGTGTGGCTGCTAAGGGGTTTTTCGGGATGCTGATCACGAATATCATGTTAGTTTTCATCACAGATGATGTCTTCATGCATTTAGGCCAGGTCGGGTTAGCTCAGGTCAGGTCAACCAGTATGGGTCCTGCCGGGTATTCGTAGTAGGTGTCAACCCGCCTCTGACAGCTTCGTAACATGTTACGAAGGCACCAAAACTACTTCGTAAATGTTCAAATGGTTTCTAAATTCGAATTCAGCTCCAAAAACTAGCCCAGAAACATGTAAAACTCGAAAAAGTGAACCGAGGTCATCGAAGGTCAATGACCTGACCTGACCTTCAGGTGACCTTTACACCCACCCTAATGCATGGGACCAACATCATATCACATGTTTGAACGCTTGAAACCACGAGAAGACTGCAAACGCGCGGCCAATGCGGCATAGTGCCCGCCTGTCCCAGGCATATGTGCAGCGCAGAAATTAAATAATGACGTCATAAGTCAGTGACCTAGCGTAACCAATCAAATTTGAAAATGGATATCGGATTCGGCTTTAGCATGATATTTTACCATGTAACGAATCATTTTTGGCACCGCAGCTGTGCTCATTGATTTAATTCCGCTTTTTTGAAGCGCCTGGCCCACTGTGCGCCGGAAGGGTTGGACGCTTTGACCCTCTCCCAGACCTCCCGCTGTTACTGCCAAGGTTACTGCTACTGAGAAGGAAAATAAGTGACGGTGGTATTCTAGGGGTGGTATTCACACAGGCTTTTCACTAATTTCTGACGTTTCGCACGTGTCGTCAACAATCCTCGTCCCCTAGAGATACTTGCACGAACATTAACCCTATTCCTGGCGGGGGGGGGGGGGGGGCCTCAGGAGCCCCCCCCCTGAGGTTTTTTGGTTATTTCTCCCAAACGCGTTGAGCTAGGAAGCTCAAATTTTCTGACTTTTCCTAAAAGGCTTCTACGCAACATGTCTGAAAATTTTGAGTTGATCTGACCTCAGGTCAGGTCACCAGAGGCGGTTTCGTGACCCTACCTCAGAAAAGTTTGCAATCACGCCAGAGCTAGAGTTTTTGACCGATCAGTTTCTTCTCTTCAGGGTTTAGTTAGGGTACCAGTATGTGCAATTTGTATATCTCGGAATTTTGATATCGGTGACCTAAGGTCAGGTCAATTTCGCGACCTCCCCATTGGGGAGGTCGCGTCAATGGGGGAAAAATCAACTCCCTGTTTTTACCACTAAAACGGGTCGGAATGGCCCCACATACCATACATGACTTCATATACGATCAACCTTCACTACCTTGAGGTCTGTTTTGCTGTTGGGCAGCTGTGAGGTCATATGACGTCATCAAAGGTCACCAAAGGTTTTTGGCCAATAACTCCGTACAGGAACAAGATACAGACGCGTGGATGGTCTCATTGTGTTCAGCTCGTCAAGACGCATCGAATGATATACATGATGACCTCGAGGTCACGTGACCTGAGGTCAACCTTTGACCTTGACCTTTCGAGGTCAACATATATATCATTCGATGCGGATTGACGAGAGGATCACGATGATGCCCTTAGTTTGTTCCTATCTTGACTAATTCGAAAGTTATTCGAGAAAAACTCTCCATATCTAGCGCCGCCATTTTGACTTTTTCGACCCCTGTGACGTCATCTTTGACCTGACCTGAAAATGACCTTAGTAAAAATTGTAGATCTTGGCCGTGCGTATCCGATGCCGTTTACCGCTTGTCGCTATCTTGCTTCGTTCTCGAGATCTCAGGGGGGGGGGGCCGAATCGCCCCCCCCCCCCGCCAGTTTCTTGTCCCGGCGGAGCCCGCCAGGAATAGGGTTAAGGTAACCGGCCTGTTAGCTTGAAACGCCGCCAAAAACATACTGCTCCATGGTATAATCTCTTCCATGCGTGTGACCGGTCTGGAGCCTTTTCGCATTAGATCGATGCGTGTTTTTATCGATATAGGATCTCCATCGATCTTAGAATTTGCGATCTGAATGATGGGGTGGAGCAAGATTAGAATGGGTCTGAGCCAGGACAGTAGAATCGGAGTTGAACCCAGAGTCACCAAAATCTTACTAACTCCGACTCCGGAGTAGAATCGACATCGCTAACTGAATGGCTCAAAGTTATACCCGAAGCGGAAGCTTGTCTGCCGAAAAATAGCCGTTTTCACGACGGGCTTTCTGGCGAGTGGACTTATATGGCAGTGTTCGCCATGGGCCGGGCCAGCCAATCGGTCATGGGCTGGGCTGGGTCACGGGCTGGGCTGGGCCCTCAAATATAAATAATCGATGGGCTGTGGTGAGTGTGGATGGGCTGGGACAAGGACTGTAAAGTGGACTCAGAGGTTCGCGACTGAGCTAAAAACAAAAACTAGCTTATTACTGTGCAAGACTAAAAAAAAAAAAACGAATGAAAGCATACATATATGTGCAATGTGCATTGTGCGTGCATGCTGCTCCCAAAAGATTGTTTCTTTGCGCCTATGGGTGACATATGTAATACCTGTTTGGTGTCCATGATCCATTCATTTTTGACGGGCTGGTCCGGGCTGGACGGACTAGACCGGGCTGGGCTTCAACAATTTTACTATGCATGGGTTCGCGCTGGGCCGGGCTGTCAACCCATGGGCCTGGGTCGGGCTGGACTGGGATTTTGCGGCCCGTGGCAAACACTGTTATATGAACTAAATCTACAAAAATATCTTTAACAGCAAATATGTTCATATCATGACTTTATTTTAGTGTTTTAACCCTCGCATTGTAGGGGTAGTTGGATGGACCCGCGTCCCGCCCCCTCGGTTTTTCGCGAATAATCTCGCTCAAAAAGCGGACGATCGCGACGAAACTTTCAGTACCCCAGAGTTGATCAATTTTACACATGCTCTTTTTCTTTCATGAACTTGACCCAAATGACCTTTGACCCCTGGCCTTTTTCTCGAGACCATGTTTGACCGAAATCGCGATTCAGCGTATGTCAGATCACAATGTCCGCGCGTTTCCAGTCTTTTTTTGTGTTGTAAACGTCCAAACATGTCAAATGATGTTCGTCCCATGCGGCATGCATTACGGTGGGTGCCAAGAAGGTCACGTAAAGGTCAGGTCAGGGTCATTGATCTTTGAGGACCTTGATTCACTTTTTCGAGTTTTACATGTTCCTGGCATCCGTTTGAACATTTACTTAGTAGTTACGAGTGAGCGAGCGAAACGAGTCTTTTCAATATAACGGAAAAAATCTCAGCATGAGCGGCCCGGCCCGGCCCGGCCCGGCCCGGCCTGTAACGCTTTTGAGAGGCTTATATCTCAGCAACCGCTAGACCGATTGGCCTGCGGTCTTTTTTGCTGGGTAGCCCCATCCCTTCTATCCCGTAATTGACTACTTTTGATACATCTCAGTGACCGGCGTGGCACGTGCCACGTGAAAAGTCAAGGGTGTTCAAGCTGTTTTGCAAAAGTAGTGATTTTGAGAGGCTCGTATCTCAGCAGCCGCTTAAGCGATTGTCTTGCGGTAATTTTTGTAGGGTAGCTGCATCCCTTCTACCAAAGGTCGGATGCTCTTGATCTATGTGAGTGACCCCCACTGCACGTGCAAAATACAAAGAGAAGAGGTGCCAAATTTGTTCCCATTTCAATAACTCGGTAATTACTGGGGCGATTTCGCTGAAACTTGGCATACAGGTAGGCATCCACCAGGCTATGCATTCCCATGTGTTGCGGTTAACCCTATTAGTGGCAGGGGGGGGGGGGTTGTTTTCATCCACCCCTCAGGTTTTTCGGGAATATCTCCGAAACCGCTGAAGCTACGATGCTGAAATTGTCTGACTTTTCCTTAAACTAAATTGGGCACATTCCCTGAAAATTTCAAGTTCATATCTTTACCAGGGGCGGCTCCAGAGCACTGGGAATTGGGGGATCCTATTCGTGAAGCGAGTCATTTGGGCGAAGATCACGATGCTGATGTATTATAACTGTATGCACCAGTTTTACGAACAGTGAATGAAAGGTATCATGTGATAGCATATACAAAGTTATTGTGCATCCTCTTTTGACACGTTTTTGCTATAATAGGCGGATCCAGGCGTCCAAAAGGGGGGTTATGTTTTACCTCCCAACATAGGTGCCCTGACACCGCCTATGCATGACCAATACAATTGTAGTCGTTCTCTCATAAGAAAATTGTAACATAACAAGACCATTACCACCTTTTTTAGAAACAGTACCTACCAACAAAAACCTTATTTACTATACTTTTTGTGTACCCCCATTCTCAATGATCTGTATCCGCCTATGATTTTTGAAAATGCATATTCTTAGGATCCATGTGAATTCCTGGTTCATTCTCTATCGATCGGCAAAAGTTGCAATAAGATTGGTTCAGAAACCTGGCCGTGATAAACAGTCTAAAATGTATCTGCAATTTGCCCGTTTTTACCCCCCTCTACCCCCCCCCCCCTATTGACATTTTTAATTTCTATTTTTTAGAAATGTAGATCACGTTGAGCGAAATCGAATGCCGTTTGAATTTTGAAAATCGGCCCGTTAGATCTCGAGATATCAAGGGAGGTCGTAAACAGCCCCCCCTGCCACTAATAGGGATAGCCAAAAGCCTGCCACTAATAGGGTTAAGGTGCTACTGCACGACGTGCAGTGCACGTGCGCACGTGCAGGGGGCGCTTCCAGATCTCGAGAACGGCTGGGCCGATTATTTCAACATTTTTTCTTCAAAAAGCGGCGCACAACTCGGGAACCAATAGAGCTGCTACCCGACTCAAGAACCAATAGACGCAGCAAAACGGACGAGAAGGCAAACGAAAGAACGCGACGAGACACTTACGATGAGCACCTGAAAGTTGAATTTCAAGGTCACAGGTCGGGTCAAGGTCAGATCAAACACATAAAATTGGGCTTTCAGTAGCATGGGTCCAAAACACCTCTGGTGACCTGACCTTTGACCTGACCGAAAAAGTGACCTAAGTATAAATTTCGCCATTATTCCTTACGCTTTTTCGAACGTCGCTTTCCCGTATCGCTACATGGTCCGGGAGCCGAATTAAAAGGGAATGTTGTATTACACATCATGAAGCACTTCCACACAGTTATGTGGCTATTCCGTGCCCCGTTGTCAATATGATTAAACAAATGTTCATTGTGGTCATCTACAAGAACGCGCACGAACATACACAATTACACACACGCTTACATGCACGCTTTGCAGTCATACACAGGTAAGATATGCAAACTCAAATGACCAGCCAGATTCTCTACATTTCTAGCCAATTCCACTCCGTTGCCTCCCTAGCAGATGTAGCCGCAGCTCCTTTTTAAACTGGGCTCCTGTTCGACATCGTATCGCGGCTGGCAAATCGTTGTATGCGACTACAATATGGTAGGGGAGAGCGGGGCAATGGCGGACGGTGGGTAATGCCGGCCACCCATCTCTAGTGAGCACTTTGCCCATCACTAATCAGCTGATGTTGTTTACATTTCAGTTGAGCGCCATTCTAGCACGTGGTGCAAGTTTGTCACGGTAGCTCCATTATTTTCATTTTTATAGCGTTAAATGTGTTTTTCGTATCTGATTTTTAATTTTTGTTGCATCTATTTGCTGACTGTGAAATGTGTTAACGCATTTTCAGAAGTCCTGCTTTGCAATGACCTTCAATTAAGCCTTTTTTAGGCGACTGCTGGATGTGAGGCGTTTGCGACGCAATGCCTTTGACTACTGCACCTGCTTTCTTAAAATAAAGCTGACCTCGGGGTAATACCGGACACGTGTCCGGAATGACTCCACGCGGTTTTGTTTGCGACTTCTGTCGTTAAAGCTCAACGTTTCGGGTTGCTGTGTTTACGGCTGTGTTAGTTTGCTTGTTGTTTACGGTTGTGTTAGTTTGCTGCTCTGTTGGCGCCGCGCTGTTGTGTTGCAGCGAGTGCAATGTTGTGTTGCAGTGCAGTGCACTGTTAAAACTGCTGAATACAGTTGTCGTTTCTTAATTCTCACTTAACTTTCCATCGAAAGAACGGTTTAAGGATATTACCAGTGACGATATTTCGACTTTTTGTGCTATTGCACTTAGTGGCCGGCATTACCCCTCGCTTTTTTGCACCTCCATTTTTCACCACATTTTCGCGTAGGCTCTGAATCTGTCATCAGTGATCTGAGATACTAAAACTGGGTGTTATCTGAAAGCCTATTCCTTTGGCTATAACCACAGTCAAAATCACCATAAAATAGCTTCAAATAGCTAAGCTATTGAGCAAAATGCTTATGGTGTCGCCATTGCCCCACTCTCCCCTACAGGAAGCGGCGCCTGCCCGACTCGGACCGAATCGCCGGCGTGATAAGGTCAAAGGTGGTCGGCGTTACGGGTGATACGCTGGTGGACGTCCCTGCGTGTGACCAGGCCACCAGCAATACATTCGGGTTGCGATGACAGCAGCATCCGTTTCAGCAGGGCGAGGCCGTGATAGAAGTACATGTTCTCGGCAGTAAGCCAGTCCAGTTGATAAAGTACATCGCTAATGTGCGCAATGTTCAAACACCCCCGCCCACCAGCAGGGCATGTAATTCCAGGACCCCCAGCGGAGTGCGGGTTATGAAATGCATTCATCATGGTCGTAAAGTAGTCTACAAGAGATTGCCAAGATTCCATTCAAGATTTTGGAAACCATAGAACGATAGGTAATCAAAAATCGAAGATGGCAATTTGATTGTTCATGGTAGGCATTGGCAGTCCAATGACGTTTACGGCATGTCTGTATGTCTATTCTGTGATTTTATACCCATTATTTTTTTTAAACATGTGTCGTTTTTGTCGAAAGACGAAAACTCAAATCATGACGTCACTAAAACCTCGATATCTTATAAAACTTGGACCGATTTTTTGGAAACTGTCACAATAAATTTCTATAAATTCCTTACATGTACCTATCTACACAAAATTTGGCACAAAAAAAACATCGTCCCTATGCTTAACACTCGCCGGACCTATTGCTTTTCTACATACGCGCCGGCCGAGGGGGGGGGGGGGCGGGTACGACCCCCCCTCGCCGTTTCGCCCCTGGTGGAGCTAGCGCGTCGCGGAAAAAAACGAGCGTGTGCGCCGTTACGAGACGCAGAGATTGGTACCCGATTTTAAGGTCCTAGGTCATCCGGTGACCTCTGAGGTCAGGTCAAGTGCCTCAGGGTACGGTTCAGTTTTTGGTGAATAACTTCGCAAAAAACGGCCGCAGAGCGCCGATTTTGGCAGCATCGTGTTCGCCTCGCTCAGGCGCGTCGAATGATATACTTTTTGTCCGGGTCAGGTCAACTTGGGGTGTTGACCTCAGGTCAAGGTCAGGTCAGCACCCCCAGGTCACGAAGTTGGTCGAAAGAGGTCATGTCGCATATCATTCGATTCGGCAGGCCTTCCTGAGTCCATTGGTGCCTTTCCCGACTCGCTAGCTCAATTTGATCAAGAGTTATTGACGAAAAACTAATTTGACCTTGATGACGTCATAAATGACGTCACGCAAGGTCAACATTGCAAAAGTGACGCATCTAACCTTGCAAGGAGTGCATCAAATCACGATTCTGTGTGCTTGAGATAGTTGGAGATCGTTCCCGGCGCCAGAATAGCAGTTTGAATTTTTCCCCATTGACTTATAATGGTGAGGTCACGAAAATGACCTGACCTCATATGACCTTTAGGAAAAATCCGAGATATACAAGTTGTGGGACTCATAATGGATACTAGATCCTGCAAGTTTCATTTCCCTGTGACATCTCCTCTGGCAGTGAGGGCGTTGCGAAGTTGCGACATCTGAAGACCGTGCAGAGGTTCACTTATGACGTCATAGGTCAGTGACCTGACCTGACTCAAAAATGCGGTTGGTGTCAAAAGATCCGGCTTGGATCAAAGGTCAGGTATGCCAAGTTTCAGCTCTCTATCGCCAGCGTGTTCGGAGCTATCGCGAAAAAACCCTAGGGGGGGGGGCGGCACCCGCCCCCCCCCTCGGCCGGCGAGGGTTAAATTCTGCACCAGCAACATTCCAAGTGTTCGTGCTTACAAACGAGCCAATTGTCTATATGGAGTCATGGACTCTCAGCTGCTCCCGGGTCATGCGCATCGCCTCGCCGACTGAGCGTATGCCAGGCTGAGGCGACAAGCCAGCCCGTCACCGCAAGAACGGCGCTGCCTCTCTCCCCCTCCTCCCGACCCCGTCCCCCGACCGGCGCGGCATTCCTCAGGCCACAATAGTGACTCCCCTCCCTCAGCTGACCCGTCCTCAGGTGCGGTGTACACTGGACAAATACCTCTGCCGGGGCTGACGGGGTCCATGTTTGAACAAGGGATTAAGGGAAGCCTTCAAACATCTCAGATGGAGTTTTCGCCGAAACTACCAGCTAGCGCCATCCACCGGGAACGGCGGTACTAAACTTCATTCGCTAGTTCCCGAAACGACACACCATGCTTCTGCCGAATAAGTACATGGCAAACATTCACTTGTGCCCTTTCAACCCAATATATGAAATTCTTGTGGCATATGCGCTGCAGGAAACTTGTGACCTCAGCACTCCCATGAATCACAGAGGGATCAGTATCAGGGGCTGGAGTTACACTGAACTCTTCTAGAACACTATAACTATAAGTGTTCAGTATAAGTGTTATAACTGAACTGAACAAATATCAGAATGGTTTTCTGCTAACCAACTCTCGATAAATACTGATAAAACTTCTTATCAGATATATTCAAACAAAAGAGATAGACAAGAAATAAGGTTGAAACTAAATGGAGTAGAGATAAAAAGCTCTAAAAGTGTAAAATACCTTGGAATGTTTATTGATGGCGATTTTAAGTGGAATACTCATATAAATAAGCTATACACTACATTGTGTAGAAATGTTGGTATCATTACCAAAGTGAGGTACTTTTTAAACACTGAACACTTATTATTACTCTACAATTCTCTATTTTTGTCATATGTCAATTATTGTTGCTATATATATATAGCAATACTTATGCTTCAACTCTATCCAAAATTGAAAAAATTCAAAAGAGAGTCGTCAGAATTATAGATGGGCAGCCAATGATGGCTCATACGGATCCAATTTTCAAAAAACTAAAACTCCTTAAAATTAAGGATGTGGCACATCAGCAAATGATACTTATCCTGCATAGAAAAATATGCAACAATCTACCACATGGATTCGACCAATTGTTTAGATTTCATCCTTCACTCAGAAACATTCGTAATGTAAAACACTTCGAAGAAATATTCACTTTCAAAAAATATAAAACTCATACTTTGTCATGGACAGGTCCTAGAGTGTGGAACAATGTCATGACCTCGATCTTTCCTCACGTTCAGTCTGTGCCATTTGCCAAAAGCACAATAAAAAGCTAGTTAAAAATCATTATATCAATCAATATACTGATTAATTTAACATGATACATCTTATAATTCAAAGATAGGTACTTCAACCATAGGTACCTACCAAACGCTGTAGGTGTAATGTGTATGTATGCTTGTGTAGGCATACATAGGTGTATGTATCCGTCTGGTATATGTGTAATATGCAGTATGTGTATTTTACTCATTTTTAGTGTTTTGCTAGATGTCACCCTGCCTGCCCGGGCACTTGGAGCGCCCGACAACAAGCCTTGCTTCGTGGGGTGCTCCGAGTGTCTGGGCTAACGGACCCACATGCATGCCTAGACCAGAGTATTATGATGATGATCTTGCCTTTGATGAGAGAACCCCCTAACCAACCTTCCCCAGTAAAAAAAAAAAAAAAAAAAACACTATAAGTCATACTGAACTCTTTCCCTCGCCGTTACCAATCCCTATAGTTGACTCCGATTGGTCAATAATTTTATCGTCAGTAGCAGCCGAGCAGCAAGACGCCAAGAACAACAATATTATTTGCAAACAAATGCTCGATTGAATACCTTGCATATCGCATTATCTATACAAGTCATTGATATATTGACCCATCACCCAGGCTCTGGATCATTAAAATTGCACCGATATATCAGAATTTCGGCCAATTTCCCAGTCTGTCGCCGCCGCCCCGCTCTCAGTAGCGCACGCTGTGGCTCTCCTGAGCACCTCCCGATCTGGTGAGGCCCGGCCGGCCGTCAGCCTGCAGCCGCGCTCATAACCCTAAATATCGGTGTGGGGCGGCGGCCACACGGCGCGCCGATGGAGGGCGTCATCAAACCGTCAATATGGGGCGTCATCAACCCGTCACCGGCCGGCTGGCCGGGCTCGGGGCCCGGCCTGCCCGGCCGGCTGCAAGGGCGTCACCGCCAGCCGGCCGGCCCAGAGCGGCTGCCTGACGGACCTGACATCTGGCGGCCAAACGAGGAACTAGGCTGCAGAGCCTGGACCGAAGTGAACATGGACAACAGACATGTGCATGGATCCGAGTGATGGATCTATGATCTCAGTGGATCTTGAAGCAAAGTACAGGTCGGGATATATGATCCCACCGGCTCCGGCGTGAAAAATACATCTTGGATCTATGATCTCATATGATCTGACAATAAACTAAGTCCTAAGAACATGGATATATGATCTGAGTGGATCCCACCAGGCACTACATTTGAAACCATGTTTTTTTAGGGTTTCTATGCCAATAAGTGACACAAAACTATGGATTATGACATGCGATCACATAAAATCACTAAAACAGAACGTTTGAGTTAAAACAAGTATTTTTTTGGGATATAACTATGTGTTGACAAAAAATAAGTGAGGATCTATGATCTCACTGGATCTCAAGCAAAAAACAGACTCGGATCTGTGATCCCTACGGATCTCTCGATAAATTGCAGAGCTGGATCTACGATCCCGTCGGATCCGAGATCAGGATCCGTGGGATCAGATCCCAGATCCATTTTCTCAGATCCATGCACATGTCTGATGGACAATGGACATGAGATGACCGAGACCGAGACCGGGAGGAAGAGAGAGAGAGAGAGAGAGAGAGAGAGAGAGAGAGAGAGAGAGAGAGAGAGAGAGAGAGAGAGAGAGAGAGAGAGAGAGAGAGAGAGAGAGAGAGAGAGAGAGAGAGAGAGAGAGAGAGAGAGAGAGAGAGAGAGAGAGAAAAGAGAACTCCCTACATAACTATAGTTGAGACTAAATCCCCGTCACACCGAGCTTCTATAGCCACGCTAATGCAGAGAGAAGGTGGTAATGTGGTGCGTCGATTTATGGTGATGCATCGTTCGTCATTTATAGCCGGGATCCTAGGCCAATCCGGGCTAAGGTGCGCATAGCGGCCTCGACACCGCTGAGATTCGTACCCGGATCTCACTCTTCTTCTGAGTGATCACAGTGTGAAGTTCACGGTGCGTCCTACAACTAACACCTTCTCTCATGTTTTGAAACACCTTCTCGTGTTTGAAGAAGTAAATTAGTTAGGATCTGAATTCTGATACCAGGTTTCCCAGATTTGAGTGATGCAGATATGGCAAATATTGCACGTAGAGGGTGCTCGCAAGAAAATGGATCTATCGACAGGGTATCAGGTCCTTCCAGACCATCGACTGGAGTTCTTCCAGCTAAGATTCCTATTCATTTGACTCGGTGTCCCATAGGTCAGTCTGACCTGACTGTCCAGTGTCCATGCCTCTGATCACCCTTCAATCCCCCCTCCCCCCTCCGCCTCTCCCGACATCCACTGGAGACAGTACCCGCTAATAGCTCGCAGCCATTAAAGTCAGTCGCAGTCACGGACTGCCGACTTTGACTCCCGTGACGTCAGTAGTGTGTGACGTCACAAGAGAGGCTATGTTACACAGGCCGCCAGAGGCTATGTACATAATTGCAATTTATTGTCAGTTGTTACTGCATAGGTACGAATACTTTGGTAAAGCAGTGTTTTCTGTGCCTAGATGCCGATAGACAAAACCTTCTATATATGAAGTTTAGCGCACACTTCCCAGCTTACTGCGTCGGTCTAAGTGTGCCGCCGTATGAGTTCAGTATTGTAAACTGTCGGCAGACGATCCTGTCAGTTCCGTCAGGTCACCTCTGTAACGACTAACGTGATCTTTTGTAAACACAGAGCTGATGATGGCAAAAGGAAGGACACTTGACATCATCACATGGGACAGCACTGCTAAGTACAAAGTCAATAAGAGCCTTGTCAAAAAACGGACCTGAGAAACCTTGCCGGCCCTGGTTATCTGCGGGACTCATGGGTGGAGCTTTTCGGGTGAGACTAAATGCTTACTTCGAAATCTAAGCTGCGTTGCGGCATTGGCGGTTATGTGCGGCGTGTATGCCGCATGATTAGGAAGCGGCGACCACTAAATTAAAGACTTAAACGCTCCGACCGGTTTTCAATGAATAACACTGCATACCAAAAATGCCAGTCGCTCTCGTCATAAGATATTTAGATTTAAATAACTAAGCTATCTACTAGATCATAGACCACTATATATCTGGACTGTGCACGGAAATTAGGGCCCTGCCATTAGGGCCCTAACTTTCGAAGGTCGTCACAGCCAACTTATTCGCCATATGATGATGTGCTTTGGGAAACATCACCAGTGGTGATGTTGATTCACCACTAGTCAATTTGTAATCTGAGTTATATCTTACATTGAGCAAAAAATATATAATATTAGCGCAATCATCGAAAAAAGAAGGGCATTTTCTGCCCATTTCTTCCATGATTTAACATGGTGTGGATGATGGTTCCCAGCTAATTTTCACGAGAATTAGCAAATTTTCACAGACATGTAGCGAAGATTTTTGCAAGATTATTGTTGTTTGTTGTTTATCATTGACATGCGGGATAGTTCTCTTTTGTCTTTAAATAAAATGAAACCTTTTAATGCATACATGCCACTGAAATACAGTAAAATGTGCCGCTAGTGATAATCACTTCAGAATATCCTATGAACAGAACGGGGAGTGAGCATATTCAAAGAGCCAAGACAGTGCATGCAACAATGTCAGTTTTCCGGTTCCTGGCTAAGGCATCAATATGAAGTCAATTTCTATATGCCCTAAAGCTGAAAATGTCTTGGAATTCTGACCACTGGGCTCCCTGTGAGTTTTATTACATGCTGTGACGCTGGCCGAGACCGAAAAATTGAGCAGAAGACAACTGTAAGGAGAGGTGGCGGATCCGTTTCCAGACTGGCGGCTCCTATAATATCAGTCACAAGTGAAGCCCAAAACTAGCTAAAGTCTCGCAATTTGGTCAAGTGATGGTCACATATGTTATGGCTTGCGGAGAGCTGGCGTGCCCACATCAGCAATCTGTGTTCCGCTCCTGCATGCAAGCAATGGGTCCTGCTCTGGTAACAGCTGCCGAGTCGCTCTCTCTTCGGCACACGTATAGCTTCAAACGTGTGTTTCAAGACAGCGCGACTACCATTGTAAAGGAAAACGATAACTTTCTTGATTCTTCACATTGCTCGCTGAGGGAGTCACACTGTCGAGAAGCACCTCAAGTTACAACGCTACGACCTGCATTCCTTCAACACATTGATGTGTATAGTTGAGCGAAAAACAAACATTGCAATTCATGGAGTCAATATGGACAGTATACCGTCACTCAACACCAGCGATGCGCGAACAGAGCTTCATGAAATAAGAAAGCTTCATGAAAATGAGAAAGGTTGAGCCGCAGGACGTAAACACAATGCAACATTCCTGGGATCAGTTTGTCTATGCAATCAATAACTACGATCCTATTCGTCGATGTGTAAGATACCTACATGGCTGAGAATTTCAGATGTGGATTTACAATTCGAATAGTAACTAAAGGCAAATGTAGCACAAGAACTATAAGAAAGTGCATTCCTAAGTGCGAAGCTCTGCTGCAGTGTCCAGTGAACCGAGATCTCGTGACTCCGTCTAATGCGTGGTTCACACCGGATCCGTAATGACGCCGTAACCGTTACGGCCGTAATGAGCTAGATATTTCTCTAGATTCCCCAAGCATTGTAACTTTTCTAGACGAAGTTGAAATGTGGCAACCAGCCGCCGTAAACTGGCATCGTCCACCGTACTCGTTACGGAACGTAACAGAAGTTGGGAAAATTGAACTTTTCGGCCCGACCGGCCGCCGTAATGACTTTTGTTGACATGTATCTCCAAAACGGTTTGACTGTTTGATGAGCGGTCTTCTTTGGAGAGGGGATGTATCCTTTCTTCATGGAACTGTGCTATCTATAAAACTCAAGAGTGCCTGTTACAGCGCGTGCCACGTGCGACGTGAGAGGTACCAGAAGAGCTCGTCATTTCAGAACTCGGGAACGGCTGAAGCGATACAGATCAAAATTTGTTTGTTGTTTTGGCTGGGTACACACTACACATTCGGTGACCTTTGAACGGTTTTGAATTCCGGCTTCAGCGCGTGCGCACGTGCACACCCCTTTTTAATATCTCGGGATCTGCTGGGCCGATAGCGCTCATATTTTGTATGCTAGAGGACACCATGTAAATATGAATATTGCATAGGTTGGCAAAGACATTAGTATGCACGTGCGCACGTGCGGACCCCGTTTTAGTATGTGGGGATCCGCTGGTCCGATAGCGCTCATATTAAGTATGGTGAAAAGCACTATGTTTTTAAGCATATTGCACGGGCTGGCAAAGATATTGATTTGCACGTGCGCACGTGCGTACCCCTTTTTCATATCTGTGGATCGGCTGGGCCGTTAGCGCTCATATGTTGTATGCTGAATAGCACCATGTTTATAAGCAGATTGCACGGGTTGGCAAAGGCATTGATTTGCACGTGCGCACGTGCGTACCCCTTTTTCATATCTGTGGATCGGCTAGGCCGATAGCTCTCATATTTTGTATGCTGAATAGCACCATGTTTATAAGTAGATTGCACGGGCTGGCAAAGACATTGATTTTCACGTGCGCACGTGCGCACCCTTTTTCATATTTGTGGATCCGCTGGGCCGATAACGCTCATATTAAGTATGCCGAATGACACCATGCTGACCTGCAGATTGTACTGGTCAGCGATGGTATAGGCTAGCACGTGCGCACGTGCGCACGTGCGCACCCTTTTTCCATAACCACAGATCGGTTGGGCCGATAGAGCTTATATTAAGTATGCTGAATAACACCATGCATATAAGTAGACTTCACAGGTCAGCGAGCGTATTGGTCTGCACACGTGCGCGTGCTTACCCCTTTTTAATGACATGTTCTGATTGCTGGGGATTGCATCTTTGGTAGGTTAAGCCAAGGTATCGCCGAGCAGTTATGAAGCTTCCAAATGTTGACGAGAGCAGCGGTCTGCTCGTGCGCACGTGCGGACCCTTTGGACTTTTACCTTAGCTCGAATCAACCTGCCAATAATTATTATTTCTTGTGAGCATGCCCTCAGCGTGTAACGCTCGCGGCTTACTTTGTATCTTGTATGTGGAGCTCTGAGTTTTGAGTTTCATGGAGTTCTGAGTAAACTTCACCGGCCATATTGCCCCTGCTACTTGCTAAATTTGATACTTGGACTTGTAGATATTTGCAGACGTTTGAATCCACATTGACTCTTGGCAAGCCAATCCGGCAAATGGTATACAACACAGATTCTGGCGTCCGTTGGTATTCCCATCACCCACGAATAGCAATAGCAAAGAATGTAAAAAATAAACTTCAGCGTTGACGGGCATAGACATGCTCTCTTGTAATGCAAGAAATAATGCAAGAATATCTGTCCAGTGTTCTGCCCACCGGCGTTTAATTAACAATGATATAACTCGATACCACTGCAGATCGCTATGTCAGAGTGTAATTAACAAATTAAAAGGAAGAGAGTAAAACAAGTCTACATTCTGACGCTCTGATATTAAAAACAGCTCTTGGCTTTAGTCCATTTTCCGCTTGCCTATAAACTTAATAGAGTTTTGGCGCACTTGATTCGAACGGTGACGCTTAGCGATGGCAATTCTCGGTGCACACCGAATCCGTAACCATTACGGCGTTACGGCGTCAAAAAATCGAACTACGCATGCGCGTTGCATTGTGCCCTCCACTTTCGAGATATTTTTTAATCGCCACCGTATTCATTACGGAACGTAACGGTCATTACGGATCCGGTGTGAACCACGCTTAAATCTCGAATCTCGATCGCCATCACCCGCTGCAAAATGCGGCCACAGTCACTGACAACGGTGTTCAAAAGTCCCCTTCTCTCGAGAGGGACAGATGACAGAACCCGTCTGTCCCTATGCTGAGCATGAAATCGGCCTCAGTGGAAGCAGGGAACAGTTGTGGCCCAGCAGGTCACCTCGGACGGTCTCGCTAAAAACGCAGCACCGGCAGCTTTGTTATTTACCCATAGGAATCTTCGTAATTCCGTGGCGCAGATCGTGTGGGCTTTCAAAGCATTGAGCCGGGTGCGTGTCTGATTTAAGGCCGCCCCACACTGGAACTCGCATGCGGGTTGCGAGTTTGCGGGTTTTGAGTTTGCGGGCATAATACTTAACCATGGAGTGATAAGACCGTTTCCTTATGATAACTTCATGAATGCAGTGAAGCCGGTACACCTTCAGAAACTTACATATAGTCGCAATACCAGCGCAACGAACCAAAATTCGACTCCAACGAAAAACCCGCAAACCTCGCAGAACTCGCAGACCTCGCAGCGAGGAAAATCGAAAGTTGGCTCAAAATTAACTTTTGGAATGCGATACAAGGTCGCTCGCAAGCTAAAAACATGCAGACTCGCTTGTTAGATGGTAGTGTGGGTCACTCAGCTTAGATTGCACTATCTGATTTTGAAGAAACCGCAAAACTCAAAAACTCGCAACCCGCATGCGGGGTCCAGTGTGGGGCGGCCTTTAGACAGGCAAATTAATCTGCAGTGTGTCCAATATGTCATCAGACTGTCTCTTGTCAAAAACGACCGATCACGGATTGTTCCTGTCTATTGATGCTTTGAACTTAATACAGTGTGATATACCTGTCTATAGGTGCTTTTATTTATTTATCGTGTTAAAAATCATGCTATAAATTATACATTTATTAAAATATACATCACATTTAAGAAGTTACTTTCATTTAAATGGGCTTACTAGAGCGTCAATACACAATTCCGCGTGCTACGTCGAATTTCCCAGCAGGGCCCTAATAGCAGTCGGCAAAATACGTGCACAGTCCAGATATATAGTGGTCTATGACTAGATCATTTTGAACCAAATTAATACTTTCAGCTTAACTCACTCATTCCTTCCTTTGAGTATATATAGATTGACAATTGTTGATAAGCGTTTAGGAAGGCCTTTAAATTAAATATTCATTTACTTTAAATTAAGAATAAAGTTAAAATTGAAAAAAAAACGATATAGAGCCCGACGTTTCGCATTTATTGCTTATTCATGGGCAACTGAGCTTTATTCTTAATTTAAAGCAAATGAATATTTAATTTAAAGGCCTTCCTAAACGCTTATCAACAATTCCTTCCTTTGTTGGCTCCAAACAGTCCTTCGATTGTCTGGAAATCGTATGCTAAATCCCGTACCTGTATGCGACTGGTGCATATAAAGGCCGATGTAAGAATTTGAATAGACTTTCGTTCGCATGCGATTTCCTGGCTACCCAAAAAAGTCTGTTTCAGTCATGCTATCAAAACATGGTATGTCAGCCCGCGGTCACCGGCTTATGGTGCTCTGCTTGTAGTGCTTCTAACCGTCACCGACTCTCTTCCCTCCTGAACCCTCGCCCGTATTGGTGTTTTTTTTTTCCAGACGCGAACGTATAAGGGGGGGGGGGGGTCCGTTGGACCCCTCCTTGCTGTTTGGCCCCTGATCGAGCTAGAGCTTCGCAGAAAAAAACGAGTGTGTTGCCCGTGACGAAAGGAAGCCGATGATACCCAATTTTAACCCTCGCCGGCACAGGCCATTTTGCGTCCTTCGACGGCACAAGGGGGGGGGGGGTACGACCCCTCCTCGCGTTTGGCCCCTGATCCAGCTAGAACTTCGCGGAAAAACGAGCGTGTTGCCCGTCACGAGAGAAAGCCGACGATATCCAATTTTAAGGCGCTAGGTCATTGGGTGACCTTCCAGGTCAGGTCAATGACCCGAAAATCGGGAAAATCGGGACCTGTTAGAAAGTCGTAAAGTGTAGCTGCCATGGGGTTTTCCGGGGTGCTGATAACGAATATTGTGTTAGTTTTGATCAGAGATGATGTCTTTAAGAATTTAGACGGACCAGGTCGGGTCAGGTCAGGTCAGGTCAACCGGTAGGGGTCGTGACGGGTATTCGTAATACAGGGTCTTTCATAATGAATGTTACTTTTGAACATTTAGTAAGGAGCTCTTAATTTATCACTTCCGCGTGAATTTTATATGCGTATTGTTGCAAATTGATTAGGGTTTTGTCCCAAAAAATAAAAAATTCACAACGCCAATTTTCCTTCACGGAAAAGCAGAGTATGTCAACACCACTAAAACGCATTACGGATTACGGTCGACGGACAAGTCTTCATCCATTGGCTCTCCCCTGGGTCAACACTGAACGGGGTGGCTTACCTCAGGCTGCTCAAGGAATGCTTCTGCCTCAGGTCAGGGACAAGGTTCAAAGAGACGGCCTGTGGTTCCAGCAGGATGGTGCCACAGTGCACACCATGGCAGCTGTTGTGCCAGTGGCTGATCGAGAATTTCGAAGAGCGCGTTATCAGCCGCCTCACCGAGCGACCATGGCCACCACGGAGTCATGACCTCTCCCCGCTGGACTACTGGTTTTGGGGAGTCGCATTGGCAGATCTGAGACAAAACCCTCCTGCAGCCATCCACTGTGAACCACAGTGGAGAGGTTTACTGGAAGCCTGGACCCAGACGTTGTGAGGCGCGGGGTCGACACCTTCGTCAGAGGGCCGAAACGTGTGCCTTAATTAAGGGCGATACAGTGGAAAATTCCTGAGAAGCATTAAAATGAAAGTTGTGTGCGCAAAAACGCTAATGTGTTTCTGTTTCATGTGATGGTACATATTACATGAGGAAAATATAAGTCCTGAGAAATAGCTCTTTCAAAGGTAACATTCATTATGAAAGACCCTGTAGGTGTCAACCGCTTCTGCAGCTTCGTAACATGTTACGAATGCACCAAAACTACTTCGTAAATGTTCAAATGGTTGCTAAATTCGAAATCAGCTCTTAACCCTATTCCTGGCGGGGGGGCCTCAGGAGCCCCCCCCCCCCTGAGGTTTTTTGGTTATATCTCCCAAACGCGTTGAGCTAGGAAGCTCAAATTTTCTGACTTTTCCTAAAAGGCTTCTACGCAACATGTCTGAAAATTTTGAGTTGATCTGACCTCAGGTCAGGTCACCAGAGGCGGTTTGGTGACGCTACCTCAGAAAAGTTTGCAATCACGCCAGAGCTAGAGTTTTTGACCGATCAATTTCTTCTCTTCAGGGTTTAGTTAGGGTACCAGTATGTGCAATTTGTATATCTCGGAATTTTGATATCGGTGACCTAAGGTCAGGTCAATTTTGCGACCTCCCCATTATAAGGCAATGGGGGAAAAATCAACTCCCTGTTTTTACCACTAAAACGGGTCGGAATGGCCCCATATACCATACATGACTTCATATACGATCAACCTTCACTACCTTGAGGTCTGTTTTGCTGTTGGGCAGCTGTGAGGTCATGTGACGTCATCAAAGGTCACCAAAGGTTTTTGGCCAATAACTCCGTACAGGAACAAGATACAGACGCGTGGATGGTCTCATTGTGTTCAGCTCGTCAAGACGCATCGAATGATATACATGATGACCTCGAGGTCACGTGACCTGAGGTCAACCTTTGACCTTGACCTTTCGAGGTCAACATATATATCATTCGATGCGGATTGACGAGAGGATCACGATGATGCCCTTAGTTTGTTCCTATCTTGACTAATTCGAAAGTTATTCGAGAAAAACTCTCTCCATATCTAGTGCCGCCATTTTGACTTTTTCGACCCCTGTGACGTCATCTTTGACCTGACCTGAAAATGACCTTAGTAAAAATTGTAGATCTTGGCCGTGCGTATCCGATGCCGTTTACCGCTTGTCGCTATCTTGCTTCGTTCTCGAGATCTCAGGGGGGGGGGGGCCGAATCGGCCCCCCCCCGCCAGTTTCTTGTCCCGGCGGAGCCCGCCAGGAATAGGGTTAAAACTAGCCTAGAAGCATGTAAAACTCGAAAAAGTGAACCGAGGTCACCAAAGGTCAATGACCTGACCTGACCTTCAGGTGACCTTGACATCCACCCCAATGCATGGGAGGCGGGAGCAATATCAAATCACATGTTTGAACGTTTGAAACCACGAAAAGCTTGCAAACGCGCGGCTAATGCGAGCCGACATACGCCGAATCGCGATTCCGGCCAAACATGGTCTCGGAAAGTAGGTCACAGGTCAAAGGTCATTTGGATCAGGGTCATGAAATTTTCAGGGTGGGTGTAAAATTGATCAATGCGAGGGTACTGAGGGTTTGGTTGCGATCGGCCGCTTTTTGCGCGAGTTATTCGCGAAAAACCATGGGGGGGTCCATCCGACCCCCCTACACATGCGAGGGTTAGAATAGGGGAGAGTGGGGTAAGATACCCAGGGTTTTAAAGTCGAGTTATTCGCGAAAACCTTACAGGGATTGCATCAACCCCCCACCCCCACCCCCCTGTGCCGGCGAGGTTTAAGTTGAAACTTGAAAGTATTAATTTGGTTCAAAATGATGATGTAGATAACTTAGTTATTTAAAGCTAAATATCTTATGACGAGGGCAGTTGGCATTTTTGGTATACAGAGTTATTCATTGAAAACCGGCCGGAGCGTTTGAGTCTTTAATTTAGTGGTCGCCGCTTACTAATCATGCGGCATACACGCCGCACAAAACCGCCAATGCCGCAACGCAGCTTAGATTTCGAAGTAAGCATTTAGTCTCACCCGAGCTTTTCCAGGAAAGTTGGTGGGGCAAAAAAGTTGTCAAACCTACAATGTCCGATTGTTAAGTTAGATAAAATACAACAATGAATCAATTCTTTTCATTACAGAGATGATATTTTGCATTACACAGACATTTTAAAGCTCCTCTCAATGCGAAAAACATTGGTTTGCTAAGCAGTAAAGCCCTGCAAATCGGCTTAAGTTGGTGCATGGGGCAAAACGCTTATTGGTGGGGCAAAATGGCAAGTTGGTGAGGCAGCCGCCCCACCAAGTGAATAGGAAGCTCCGCCCCTGGCGGGACTCCTACACTTACCTGAGTGGCCCCGTTTACTGAGGGGCCCTGGTTATTGATGGGGTCCCTGGTTACCAGAGGGGCCCATGGTCACCTGGTGGGCCCCTGATCAATTGAAAACCCCTGGTCATCTGAAACGCCCCTGATTACCTAAAGGGTCCCATCACTTGGATTCCTGCCTCTCTCTCTCTCTCTCTCTCTCTCTCTCTCTCTCGCTCTCTCTCTCTCCTCTCTCTCTCTCTCTCTCCTCTCTCTCTCTCTCTCTCTCTCTCTCTCTCTCTCTCTCTCTCTCTCTCTCTCTCTCTCTCTCTCTCTCTCTCCTCTCTCTCTCTCTCTCTCTCTCTCTCTCTCCCTCTCTCTCTCTCTATTTCTCTCTCCTACCTCCCCTTTTCTCCTTTCCTCGGCGACCCTGTTTTCCACCGGAAGCACCGGAACTAGGGGTGGCTAATGCTCCGTCAACGCTTCCTCTGCTGATCTGAGTTTCCATCTGCTCCCTGAAACCAGCTCTGTAGTTCATTCTGTGTCAGCTGGCATTCCGCATCATAGTGTCCGTTCGTATGTGTTCGCGCAGTTCTCGGCTGTGACCTCGCAGTATCCGCCTGTGTCCACCCAGTGTCCTCTCGTGGGTCAGTGTCCGCGCAGTGTCCTTTCATGTCCGGATGTCAGCTGTTGGCACGCGGGGTTGTTGACACCGCTCCTCTTTGATAGAGCGCGCTAGTGGAGCAGAAATCAACATGTGTCGGCAGTGAAATGCTGATGTGTGATGTGGGGAGATACTCTGATGGCACAGAATGAGTCTTCGAGTTGTGGGTGAACGTGTTGGCTGTTTGGACGCTGGGGTGCTCCAGCTGCCATACTGGCGATCGTCTGAAATTTGCAAAATACAGGTCAGTGCCATAGCAGGCCAATGTGCAATTTTAATCATGCGAGTTTTTTTTACCGCTTGACAACAAACATTTACATTTTGCTTGTCTTGGATCTCGTTAAAGGGACTATCCCACCTTTAACATGGGGTTTGAGTTGAGATAGCCAAGTTTGCGGCGAGGTTCAGAAACCACTATCTATCTAGGTTGCAGCCCCCGCGGCCTCTTGGTGTTGAAGAAATTCGTTCCCTTCATTTGAAAATGGGCCTTGTACAAGGCCCTATCTTCAACATGGAGCGACCGTTAGTGTGACGTCACCTCGTTTAGTCATTCTGATTTAAATGGGTTTGTTCGTTGAAAAATCGCTTAAAACTTGGTCTGAACTTTGTTGTGGTGCCTACAGAGTAAAAAGAATCAGCTTTATGACAGTAATGTGGCCTGGGGAAGGAGGTAATTTTGGGCTGTGACGTCACATATTTGAAAGTTTGTGTTTGGAATATGGGAAGCCTAAGATGTTCAATGAAAAATAAATGCCAGAACCGTGTTCCTGGTCATCCAATCTATAAAGTCGGGCACAATTTAACTGGTTTTAACAACATTTTAGAAGGTGGGACAGTCCCTTTAACACGCATCCTCTTAGCCAGGTGTAAAGGAGCAGCTTAGTTCTGCAGCAGCGCGGCGGACGCGGAGGAAACGCTTTCCAGAGCCCCATACAGCGTCTGCAGAGACTGCCGAAAGGCGGAAGGTCGGCGTCCTGTCTCTGGAGCTCCCTTCCCCGGGGTGCGACACAGCGTAAATACCCATCATGGCCGCGCCATTGTTGTGCGGTATCGGGTCAGTGAGAGCAGCCGGGGCAGAATCCGCCGGGAACAGTGCCTCAGGGGGTTTTCCGGTCACTGGCCCTAACCTAGCCCTTCCCAACGCCGCAGGCTCTCGTCTCTGTCCCAGCAACCGCATCGGGTTAGAGGGAAACCGTATGGCGTGGATAGAACATAGTTGTGTTGTGAACACTGAGAACTGAACACTGAGACTTTTGAATTGAGGGCAGCAGGCCACTGAGCTGTGTTGTGCGCTATAGGGAGATCGCTGCAGTTGTGTGTAAGGAACTGTATTTTATTGTGTTTTTGTTCGCAATTATTTGTTTAGAAACCACAATGCACCATAAGGGAACGGGGATATCACCAACGACGTGACGTCATGTCGGGTTTGATCATCTCCAGTGAGATATGATCAATGATCATAGTTCTTACTTCACCGAGGCAGTTACTCAGTCTTCGATGGGCCGTATTCAGCTCATTAGGTGGTCTCATAAGCCTAATGATGATGTCTTATATAAGTAATGAGTGTCATTAGAGCCACTAAAACACGGCAATTTGTGTTTGATGTGTTGTGTGATTAGTTGTTTAGGCATGTTTTAGTGGCCCAATATTGTCCCGATTGAGGTGGATGAATTTTGATAGATCTATTTGTCGACTGTACACGAGAGACTGAGATAAATTGAAGAAAATGATGAGACAGAAAACGTTGCGTTTTCTTTCATGACCGGATGATTTTGTATTACTAAAATGTCTCACAATTTGTTCCACTTCGTTCTATTAGTTTCTTTAAATTCCTTAAGAAATATACAATTACTGTTTATTATTACCTTCTACCCTTTGCTCTCCCTCTTTCATTCTCACCTACTTCTTCGTCCACACCTCCTCACGCTATTCAATTCTCACATCTTGACACACCCTATTCGGCTACATTCAGACCGGTTCACGGTACAATTATCGTTAAATGCCCGCGAAACGCTGGCTTAAACGGCCAAATTAACCTATCACCACCGACATCTCACGTCACATGTGACGTCATCCAAAGGTTCACGCAGATAAAGTCATAGTAAACACTCCTTTTGGCCTTTATCATGGAGATGCTCTGCCTGCGCCGGCCAGTCGGTGACGTGTTAACACGTCGGAGCAAGGGCTCGTTCGTAGAAATACGGCGGATAACTCGGAATTAACGGCCGTAGAAAGGCGTAGAGCGCATATCAATGGCAAAGGCGGCCTGACCAGCACGTCACGAGCTTGGCGTGACCAAAGAATGCACATAGGCGGCCGTTAGCTGCACATAGGCTCTCGGGCGGCTGTATTGAATGTGGCACTCCGTCCGGCGGTGAAACCGCAGCTATGGCGATCAATGATTTTAAATCGGACAGCGCGGTTATTCAGATAGCGGCGTGAGGCGTTACTCATTGGAGATGTATTAGATCCGCTGATAGGCAGAACTGCCCGAGGGCTCAGTTGCTGGAACTGATCGCGGGAGACGTGTGAAGACGGCGGGGAAAGAGAATGAGCACAGGTGTGTAACAGTTGACGTGGGAGATGAAGTTCTTTTGCGATGAGCCAGCTCGTCTTGTCCTTTTAGATTACCTCTGCAGTCTGCAGCAGCCGGTACCTGATATAAGGTGATGAAAATGTATGCGCTGTCACATTGATAAATTATGATCCTGGACCCGATTGCCATCGTGGCATGATCCTGATCTACTAGCATCACAAGAAAACCTGTCCCGCCTCGCTGATTGCTTGCTGCAAGCAACATGATATTCGTTTGAGATGGATACTCAAATAACGCTCATAACTTGTTACCGTAGTGCTATGTCTTCGTGTAAAAAAAAAATAGCATGATAATTCCAAAGAAATTGCGGAAAAACGTTCATTCTGTTACTCCCATGTTCTTAAGACCGCCTGGGGGGGTCGGATCCGACCCCCCCTCTGTTTTTCTTGAATAACTCATGAACCACTTTCGCTATCTACTTGAAACTTGGCATACCTTCTCCCCCATTAATTTGACGTCTCCTGTGCAATCTTCAAGAAAAAATTTCCAAAAAAAATTGAGATATATCGATTTTAGTGATGTAACTACATGGCGTTTTTAGTCAAAAAGTGGTAAATGTTTAAAAAATCGCCAAAAATCAGGGATTAAAGCAAATTGCAAATTAAGGACATGAAAAGACGCAGCTCAACGAGTTCTTTAAAATGGCTATCTCGGATTTTCCATAAAATGCGTTTTTCACCCCTAAAAATTCAAAAAACTACATTTTTTGGAAAACAGCTAATAAAATCCAAAATTTTGGGAATTTCCAAAAAACCGGAGTATATGTTGTAGAGCTCTATTAGAACATTAGATGTCCCAAATTTCAACTTTCTATCTTGATTTTTGACCCCCAAATTGTAAAAAATAGCTCCAACATGCATACAGGGTGTAACGAAATTATCCGGACATCTATTTTTTCGCCATATCTGCTCGCACAGTTTCTCTTTTCATGTCAGAAGCTGGAAAATTGGATGAATGCATACCTCTGGTATCTGCTCTCAACTCAGCAGTGACCTGACCTTGCGAAATGACTCTTGCTCTGAGTAAGAGTCGAGTCGCCGACGGGTTCATTTGATAGTTTTCGTTTAAGGCAGTGGAGAGAAAGGAGTACAGTCTCTCGTTTCGTAGTAAGGCTACGTGTTGGTGGCATGGTGGCATGAGCCAGAAGCTGGTCTGTCAGCAGCTGGACATCAGCAGCAGCCAGTAGCACATCTGCCTGAGGCGTAATAAGCTGGGACTTGGTGGCAGACTCAGCCCGGCCTCGATCGCAAAAGGCGCCCTTTGCCAAGTGGTGAGGAGAGTTGTCAAGATAGCGACAAGGAAACGGCACCAATTAATCCGCATACTGACTCGAATTCTTACCAAGGTAGATAATAAGAGGTCCCACATCATGATTCACCGTTACCCGCCCTTTAGCTTGGTTTTACTGCCCTTCAAACTGGAAAAGACAATGAAATTGACGGGAAAACAACCAGTCCACCACCTTTGGCTTCAGGCCAGGGCGTGTCCACTGGTCGAAGGAAGACACGAATGAGGTGACCTGGTCGGATGGGAAGCTGTTCGAGCTGCGATACCCGTTGAACTGTCAAATCGGCCATGTGTGGGCTGCCAGCAGCTCGAATGTGCCGGCCGTCGCCGGCGTCAAACATCCGGCCAAAATCCAGACCTGGAACATGTTCAGCTGCTGTGTAATATTCAAGCTGTTCATGACGACACAGAAAACCACTATCAGTGACGAGTATTACCGGCGCAACATCCTGGCTAGCGATTGGTTGGAGCCACTCAACCAGACGGCACAGGATGGCTCGGTTTCTGAACGTGTACCGATACCTGATTCAAGCCGCGCAGTCTTCATACGGGGCGGCGCACCACCTTCAAGTCCCTAGCAGAATGAGAAGTGATGCCGAGAGGACCTTTTTGTTCTTCTGGGCTAAAGGGCTATGGCTTGGAAATAGTTCCCATGCAATTCCGTCGATATATTATGGACTATTGTCCATCAGGAGATGAATGAGGGGACACCCGCCACCAGCGCCGCCCAACTGCGGGCACAGGATAGTAAGGCGCTACTCTATATGAAACCCACTGTGCTGGGAAATCCAGTGGCTGGAATGCTCCAAAAATGTGTACCTGCGCTCTTATGAAAGGTGTCTATATAATGATTCAAAAGGGAAAATATCAGAATGTCTTGCTTCTTAATTACAGCGCGAAGAAAGATGTCCGGATAATTTCGTTACACCCTGTAGGGCATGGTGACGTCATAAGCATTTTCGTGAATTAGAGGCACTTCTGAACATCGCATGTGAAAACAAATGGCACCACTAGATTCCTGGGACAAAGCTCGTCTAGAAAAGTGCATTTTTATGTCAAAAATAAAAAGTTGAAAAATTGACCTTTTTTCTCAGCCCTCGTATAGTATAAACGATTTTTTATGCTTTCAATGCACACTTATCACTAGTACAGTGACTTGGGGTCACATATAACCATTACCATCGGATTAGGCGTGAAAAATAAGCCATAAAACATGTGTCGCACGCCCATGTAGCAGAAATTGAAAACCGTGACCTTTCGTGACCTGACCTGACCTTGACCCGTACTTAGTATGACCCCTATACACACATGGTACCTTCACTAGGCCTTTGAGGTCATTTCTGGTGAGTTTCGAGCAGCAGCTATCGATTCCGCTGTCCGTAAGCCTAATCATGCAAAACCCCTGAATTTGACCTTTGACCTGACCTTGACCCGAAAGTTGACCTTAATCTTAAAATCTTAAGAGTGCTTTGGGAAGGTCTCGTAGAGACCTTTCGAACGCCGCCTCGCGGGGCTCGATACGACCATTGGTTCTCGAGATAACAGGGGGGGTCGGATCCGACCCCCCCCCCCCCCCAGGCTGTCGTGGGTACGGAAATAGCCCAGGCGGTGCCGGGTTAAATCTACAGTGACAGCGATCGCCGGCATATGGCAAAGTGGACCAGAGCGCATCAATAAACGAGAATTGTTTGCCACGCTGCTGAACAACATCTACCTATGTACTTACACGAGCTCAGCCTCAGCCATTTGTTTCTAATCAGTCCGTGTCATGTTTTTGCCCTCTGAGACCAGGGACATTTAAATCTTCATAACGGGACTCCTCGTGTGCGGTGGTCACGTGTCCAGCTGCACATCGCGAATACAAATGTCACGGCGATATACGAAGAGATGGACGGTAGTAGACATCTTCAGGCTGAGATAATAAATCCACCGTTCTAACGGCAAGGCATGCAACTGTATCTGATCGGGATGTCAAAAGCGTATGAGTTGGTGCCGATGCACCTACTCCAGATGTATGCATGAGGGGCTGCTTTTCAACACTGATGTGGAGCGGTGGGAGTTGTATTTTACAGATAATTCGAAATAAGTCACAATTTTTACCCAACAGGACAGTGTTGAATACTGCGACGGCGGCAAAATTCGAGGAATAGGCGTGTAATTAGCACTTAGATTTACATAATGGAGCAGCTGTTATGCAAGAGTCGTGTACCTCAAACGCACGAAGCTATTTATGGATATGAATAAAAGAACTGCTTCCCTGTGTAAGTCAAACACCGAAATGAGAGAATATCCGAACGTGCTGGTGAGTCCCATTGCCGGAGTTCTTTATTTTGATTTCGTCCGGTCTGTTGAATGCCTAAATATCACCGGTAGAAATTCATGACGAGCATCGGGGATGACTTCGTGTTTTTCAAGTCTAAATAACACGTTTTCACGAAGGCCATGGTACACGTTTAGTGAAGATTAGATGCATATTTGGTGCAGATTTGGTCAAATTGGGTGCATTCACCCGTCGTGAAAACGGCTATTATTGCTAAGTTAAAAATTTCAAATAAGCGAGATATAAATGAATCGTCGCGTTGTCTGCTGTCATTCTTTCTTCACATTTCCTATCCAGTTTACTCACATCTCCCAGTTTCTCGCTAACAAAAACAGCCTGAGGCGTCGCCGGCCCACCGGCGTGAGATGAAGCTCCCTCCGGGACACAAACTCACCGGCATAAATCTTATTAACTTTTTGTGGCCGGTGGCATTTCAGCGCGGGCCGTTTTTCGCCGCGGGGCAGGCGGCAATACAAGCCGGTAATCTTGCACTGCTACGTGCAAGAAGGGCCTGAGCGGCGGCTCCGGCCGACTGCAGCCGCGGGGGGCGGGGGGGGGGGGGCGCTCGCGCGACTGCGGATGGAGAGTTATAGAAGTAAGGTGCGCTCGCCGTCAAGGGATGCTGGAGACCCAACCGAACTCTGTACTTGTGGAATTGAAGGAATCGCACGCTTGGAACAGAAATGATCGGTGTAGGTGAGGCCTGAGGGGCTGTCTAAGTCTTGGATAGAATCTGGGGCTAAAATTACACCGTTTGGAGGAGAGAGTAGGGAGGGAGGGGAGGAGAGGGAGAGGAGAGTGGACAGAGGTTCCAGCGCGGTAGATTGTGGTTCCGGGGATTCGGCTACGAAATACGAGCCGGCGTGCTCTCCAATAAAGTGGCGAGGCGGTGGACGCCGGAGTGGGGCCGACGAGCCGTCGGGGTGGAGTGAACTGTGGACGCCCGAGTGGAGTGGAGTGCTCGGGAGAGTGTCTGAGCAGACTGGAGTGTCTGAGAGGAGTGTCGGAGTAGAGTGCCGGGGAGGGGTGTCGAGTATGGAGTGGAGTACAAATGTTTTTTTTTTCAAAAAGAGTCGCGAATTACTAAGACATCCTGAAAACTGTTCCTGAGGGAATGACTATGCAGTTATAATTTTTACTCTAAAAATAACCCCACTGTAGGTATGAATATTTTGACATGGATTACAGAAACGATACAGTCCACTTGAAAAGACTTTAACTGATTGTGACACTCATCGATACCAGAAGAAATGCTCCAACATAAGATACACACTTACCTTTCCATAATAATGACATACCTAGTTAGTACCCAGCTTTCTCACCAGTCAAGCCTACGTCGAAATTGACACGTGGATGCCACATTCACTTGACTCTGCAACGTTGTCCTGTTGGCAGACATGTGCATGGATCCGAGAGCTGGATCTATGATCTCAGTGGATCTCTCGACAAAATAGAGGGGTTGGATCTATGATCCGAGTGGATCTCTCGACAACATTCAGGGGTTGGATCTATGATCCGAATGGATCTCTCGACAAAATTTAGGGGTCAGATCTATTGGATCCAGCGGGCAAAAATTTGTGGAGGACCTATGATCTGTATGGATCTCACGACAACATGTAGCCAATGAAACCCTTATCCTACATAATTGTACACCTTACAGTGCAATACAATTGAGAATTGTCACTTGTGGACATGGTTAAGACCAGTTGTAATCATTAGGTATCATCATTAAATTTGAATTTAAATCAACAACATTTGTACTACATTTAAAATAAACCAAGAACATGCACATTGCTACTTTTTGTGACCAATTGTAACTTTTTCATGACAGCACTGATGATAATCTTATCAACAAGCTACAGCCACTGTAATTCAATGAACAAACAGTACAGACAGATGCAGTGGCAGCGGGGCACTGCATATTTTCATTTTGGTCACATTCTTGCCAATTTCCATACAACGCCAGTAGGGCTAATGTTAAAATGCCAAAATATATGGGGGACACTGTACCCTGGTGCCCCCCCCCCCCGCCCCCCCCTGTTCCGCCGCCTATGGACAGATGTTAGGAAATCAAACCTGGAAGCCAAATAGGTCAGTTTTGTTAAAAATAATCCAGCAATCCACTTCTGCCAGGTATGAAATCTCAATCCAGAATGTTCGTATGAGCTATTATGTGCAACACAATTTCGATTTAGTAAGAATAGCAACCAACCTCTAATACTTTCCTAATAAAATTACAAGTTTAAAAATGGCATCAACTTCTTCAGATTACCTACTTCTGGCATCGTGCCACGTGTGGTGCCATGCTGTGCTTTCGTAATGAGAGAGCCTCCCAAAAAAAGACAAACGAAATTCACAGCTCACGTTTTGGTAATATTGTTTTATTACGTCATTATCGTTTGACCAATGAAAAATCTTAATTTGACTTAAACTGTAATGACTCCAAAAAGATTCCCCGTAATGGGCCCTTCAAACTAATGACGTAAGATATTGTAATTCTTTTGAAAAGTGAATAAAATAAAGATGCAAGGCGCACAACCGGCTCAGGGCCATGTAATACCGTTTCAGATTACGTTTACGTCATTAAATTCAACGCTACAAAGATGATATTCACAAACAATCGTATCGTAAAATTATGTGAATGTGAGGCAGAAAAAAATGAACATTCTTTTGAAAAATTCAGGACTTTTGAATTTCCAGTTTGATTTTTTATTTATTTTCATTATACTCGAAGGTAGAACGCTTAGTTCATTTGTTATTTGAAATGACGTCACGAGTTCTATTTAGATACTGAATAATCATTTTACGGTAAAAAGCCAAGGCCATTACAATTGATATTTCGCTTCTCATCGCTTCCAGGCTGTTGAATATTTTTATACTTTTGTTTACATCTCAGTTTATTTTATCAAATATTTCTTTCAATAGATTGAAATACCTTTACCTAACCAAGCCACATGTGTCAGTATCATCTTTCATTGTTTCTCAATCAATTGTGTTAGCTGGAAACTGGAAAGCCTCATGGTTGTCTAATGCAAGATTGTCTTATCAATATCATTATGTAGATTCTAACATGAATTGTGATGTGGTAGGTAGCTATAGTTCGTTTTTTCTAAGTTCGACCCTCACTGTAAACATCTTTTTGAACAAAGCACGAGAATTGCTAGCTGAATTACTTACAAAACTAGTAAGCGCACATTGTACTGAAGATATGAATAATATTTTCCAAATAAGTTTTAACGCCGATGATATACCCTTCTGTTAAACGCCGTGCGATTTATTGATTAGTTAAATTATAATTTCTGACAAGTCGTCTTTCCCTGTGGGGTTGTATTTATAGGGAAATACGAGCTAGGAGTCTCAGAAATAAGAGCCAGGAAGAAATAATTTTGAATAAGATTAATCGTCTGTGAAATCAATGTGCGCCAGTCAGTTTTCTCAGTAATTCAGTTAGCAATTCTCGTGCTGTGTTCAAAGAGGCGATTACAGTGAGGGTCGAACTTAAGAAAAACGAACTATAGTGATAATGTTTTGTTCATTAGTCATTGCTTTGACTCACCTCTATGTTAATTGTTATTGCAAACTTTTCTGTTGGTATGTGAACAATCTTCATGTCACTCAATTTTCTCAAGTTGTGACCGTCATGAGCCTCCTTTATTTTGTATTCTGTATAATGTAACTGGATGCCTTTACTAATATGGCCTTTGTATAACATTGTTTGTTTCTAACCATACTTTGGTATTCATAACTTCTCATGAAAGGAAGTTGTTAACATTTTGAGCACCTATGAGCTATGATCCCAATGGATCTCACGACAAAATTAGGGAGCCAGATCTATGATCCGAGTGGATCTAGCGACAAAATTGAAGGGTCAGATCTATGATCCCAGTAGATCTCTCGACAAAATTGAGGGGTTGGATCTATGATCTGAATGGATCTCGGATCGGGATCCATGGGATCGGATCTCAGATTCTTTTTCCAGATCCAAGCACATGTCTGCCTGTTGGTAATGTCGAGTCGACCGGATATCAAATATTCGAATATGTTTAAAAATGCTATTGGCGGAAGACGTTTAGATGTTAACGATTATTCTATGGACAGATGCATCATGGCACAGATGCCGGCACCAAATAAAGCAACAAAGAAATTTCTGATTAGATAACTACTAAACACAATGCCTATATCCCCACCACAGTTAGTTCAATACATGAAGTACACCTGTTACAACTTAGATCATTAGTGCTGCAACACCGGATAACTTTGATTGCCCTTTACCAAGGGACGATCATTGCGGTCTATAATTGCACGTGTAATCACACAGATCATCTCGGCCATACCATTCGAACAGGACGTCACGATAACTGTATGATTAGCACTGCTCAGGTGAGCAGAGATGGACCTCTTTTGTTTACCGTTTGAATTTAGATGGCAAGGCAAAGGGCCGGATGAATGAATGAGTGAATGATTATGTGTACTTGATACGGTGTGATTACTCACAAAAGGGCAGGGTAAGAGGTTAAGCCAATCAGTCTTGCAACGTTAATTATTTGAGATCAATTACAAAGGTAATTCGATACCTGGCAGTAAATGCTCCTTAACTCAAGCACGTATCTGAACATAATAAGCCATCATTGTCACGGGGGCCTGGCGGTTGTAGGTTCCACAGAGTCATGTATATTTTTTTGAGCATTATGTAAAGCGTCAGTTGATGGTATCAGCCAAGGACCAGACGTCAGTCAGACTGTCCTCAGTCAGGCCGCGTCTGACCTGTAGACTGGAGTTTGTTCATTCATAGTTTCCGTCAATAGTGCGCAATGTGTGTCATTTAACAGCAGCTCCTAAAGGCTCCTTACAAAAAGGCAAGGCCGCAAAAACTCACTGAAAACAAATATCGCTGTAGACCAGTCCAGCAGCAAACTAGAAAGCCTAAACAGCCACGGAGTTCTCCCGTTGCAAAAAAGGCTATGTTGGTTTGAACAAACATGGACGTATTTGTTTCCTCTAGGACAAGTATCAATATCTGCGGCGTTTTTTTTATGGAAACAACATTCCTGAGTCGTGCGATTTTCACTGGCTGTCAATAACTGCGAAAGGGAAACACTAAATCGGTTTCCTCACGCGACTGGGGCAAGGGCACTTCGCTCGTCACCTCGACAGCAGGCATGGTTGATGGTCTCCTATGTCCAAGAGCACGTCCTGTTCGATTACAAGGCTCCCTGTTGTGATAACATCATCAAACAGCATGCATTGTCTCCGGTTTGCACGTGCGGAGGGCATTAGCGGTGCCGCCGGCGGCTGGGCGCGTTGTTAAAATATAGTCACCGTTGTTAAAATGTCGTTTGAGTGACCGGCTGGAGTTGCACAGAAATCAGCCGGTCATCTGACAAATCGTCAGCTGTCGCGCGGCATACCAGCCGACGGTTACGGCGCGCCGGCGTCATTTGTGACGCAAATACGCCAGCCAGGCGCACTGGGTGCCTCAATGACCTGCTGATGAGCCCAAATACAGAGGCAGGCAGCAAATCAGCAGTCAGGGAGGCACAATTTCTTTTGATTAACCAAATGGCATGATGTGTCAATGTTCAGTGTTTGAAGAAAAAGAAACTGCCGTTTCAAAAACAGGACCTCAGCAAGCCATCTAGCGAAGTGCATATCAGTCTTCGAGCACTACTTTGGATTTTCTAAGAGTACATGTGGGGGAAACTGTTACATTCAAGTCGTAACTCAGCCTGACACCTGCCGGGCCGTCCGGGCAAGGTGACGCATGCTAGAGGATGTCAAAAGTACTCTTAGCTGCCATCTTATTCACGGAATATCAAATTTAACGTACCGTTCGATTTATAGCTACCGTATAATCCTGGGTGGTCAATAACGCCCTCCATATCCGCCCAAGAATCAGTTATTTTGGCGTTTCCCCGCATTATGGCGCGGTTACGGTGCAACCAAGCGAATATTTTCACGAACGTTACGCCAAGTTGGATGATCAAATCCCGCACAAGCGCCTGGCTGGTATGCTCATGAAGTGCATGAAGTGCGTTTGGTCACGGGTTGACAGGTGATGCTATATTTTTTGGCTGGCTGTGGTGTGTCTCACCCGTTTACCTACTGCCAGACGCCTAATGGAATGCACTCTTGCACGGTAGAGGGGCGGTCGGGCTTAATCAAATACACTCATTATACACCATCACACTCAACATGATGAATTTGAACCGAGCACGAGCTGCATTTTAAAGACAGCCTTCTGACGCCGGATTACGTAGCGGGGCCGCCTCCTGGTGCTTCCTCTTTCCTCTCTCCGCCCCTCTACCCTGCTACACCAGCCCCTGTTTAGAACATGACATAACGCCCAAAGGACATCTATATGTAAGAGCAGAGGCCATGTCGCGCAAGTTCATTATTGCAGCGGTAGGTCCTTTGACGGCTCACCCTCCCTAATACAGTCCGACGCTTCTGGCTGGCATGCGCCGGCCTCGGGGGCGGAGGCGACGGCGGACGACGGGTCTGAATTATGGTCTCGCCTACCCCGCCCCCCCCCCCTTCAAAGAGGATATCTCACGCTTGGACTGGATAACAAAGGGTGAAGATGCGGGGGTCGCAACATCATCTCAGGGTCACAAGCAGCTGTAATAGAGCTGAGTGTTCCGCGGAGAAAAACAATGCGGTATTATTTCTGCGTGTTTGGTTAGCTACAGATTTGGGTACAGTTATGCCTGAAACAGACTCTTTCCGCAGTCAAGAAATCGCATGCGAGAGCCTATTCAAATACATGGAAGCACGCTCGCATCAATCGCACGCACCTCCCGGATGCGGTTGATGCGGGAAGAATTATAATGTATTTTAATAGGCTCTCGCATGCGATTTCCTGAGCGCGGAACTAGAGTCTGTTTCAGCCTTTAGTGATGTGGGTTGCGCTGAATGTCTTTGATTTTGCTTGATATTAATGTCAAATATAAGTTTTGAAGTTACTTCTTATTTCATGTTATTTCGAGATAGATGTCATGAATGGATGACACTTTATTTCATAAAGACTATGGTTTTATCTGCGCAATACTTTTATCCGAGGCTGGATGTAATCAGTAACGCATTTAAAAATGATGCGGACAATCAACGTCAAAGCAAAATGCAATCCACTCTGGTGATGAATATTATCGTGCTCGTTCGTAGCCGGCGCATCATCATCATAAGCCGTCGAAACACTATCTTGATCATTGCTCGAACCCATGGTGAGGTCACGTAACGTGCCGTTTTGACCCTGACAGCCTATAACATGATTACCAGTATGTTCAAATTATCATTTGTATTTATTAATCAAGCGATCATGCTCAGACAAGTTTTCATCTTAAACATGTGGGTCAGTTCCAGTCAATGCGCCATGAATATGATGTGTTTCCATACATTTCTGTCTTGACAACCGTTAGTTACAGCACTACAGTACAATTATATAGCACGCTACCAGCCATGAAGCAATACGTGATGGGAAAATATTGGAGGACGTGCTTGTACTTTAAGCACGTCCATTAGGATGATAATGCAGCTTGGGCGCCTGTCATATGGCCATTTCAATAACGTGAAGCATTCACTTCTGTAAGAGATAAGTTAACTTTCCAATAACCACCTGTACGATTTCCCATCAAATTAACTGTTAATTGATATTAAAGGTGCGATTAGCGTCAGCTGTTACAGCGTTCATCGTCGAACGAGCCTGCGGCTAACCATAAATACAAATCCCGACAAGCGGCGTTCGCTAATCATCCTGTCCGGTACCGATGTTAAAGGAAGGGTGCCACCTTTTGGACACAACGCAGTTTTTACAAGATTAGCCTCACATGAACCTAAAAACCGGCTTCACTTACCTATGCTCGAGACGGTCAGCATTGAATCCGCACGTGAAGTTATCATTTGCGAGTTTTGCTGCCAGCATTCGGGCAGGCAAAAATCTTCAGCACTATTTCCTCGTCGTGTTAAGGGTATTTTATAAAACATGAAATCAGCAAAGGTATGTATAAAAGTTATACTTTTGAAGCAGTTTTATCATTTTGAAAGGGTATATTTTTTCTTTATGGTATACACTCAAGTTTTAAAATTTTAATTGGGAAGTTTTTCTAGTAAGTTGCATGAAGGGTGAAGGGTTCCATAGATCTCTTAAGCATTGTAAAGGAAAAACCTTTACTCGACTTATTTGATGTTCTTTAACTGTTGGCAAATATGGCCAACAGTTACCTACTTGGTTACCTACAACTTAGTTCAAATCATGTTATCTTCTTCCTTTTTATTTGTTCATCTTTTTGTCTCAGTTGCGCCATCAATGCAAATGGCAGAATGATATGTTGCCATGACAACAGGATATGCCAGCCGTCCTAGCTGCCACATCAAACGACCTTGAGTTGTAGTGGTGATATAAACAACGATCTTTTTTTTTGGCCAATGTATTAAATGCAATGTTTCGGTTTTTTGTATATTGTGGACGCGCTAACCACGTCTAAAAATTCAAATAAGTAAAATAGATTCATAGAACAAAAATTTCGGAAGGTGGCACCCTTCCTTTAACGCCTCATCGCATTAATGAGCCCAAACATTCTCAGCTCCCGGTGGTCCGATGCGCTTCGGCGAACGTTTCCAGCGCGTTTCACACAGCCCACCTTCCCTAGAAACCGGTGAGGGGGCTCAGACCGACCCATACGGACGGGTTGGAGTCCTGCGGACCGATAAACAAACAAGGACCACCTGCGTGGCCCGCCGAGGGGGAGTATGTTTATCGCCCGGGGCGGTAAACGGCACGCGCGGCCGCGAGGAGGCGCCCCGCGCGAGCTGTCACAGGCGGCCACTGTGTCCGATACGGGGGACTGAGGTCGTAATCGTAAACCTGTCGATACGTCAGGCGAGGCGGCGGACCGGTGTTTGATGTTACGTGAGAAAGGTGGGTTCCAGACTGAGAAGGAGCTCAGTTGTTGTTTTGGGCAGTGTTGATCTGATTGTTTCTCTTTGCCTGTAAAAATCATGTCACCTGTAAGCAATCAAAAATTTAAATGATATTTGGACTCTTGTTTGGACATTCGATGATGTAGCAGGGAACACCATGCAATCCTTCAAATCGTAGTTTTCAATTTGACGAATTCTTAAAATGTGTAGCAAACGTTTGAAAACGCTTACTTGCCTTACAAAGACACGCAAATAAAATCCATGTCACCCGCCAAGCCCGCCAAGCGATACGCCACCAGCGCAGCGCGCCCCACTGATGTTATCTGCCGCTCGGCGACGGCGCCTTCTCCTTGGCCCCTCCTGTGACCCCACTTCACGTCCGAGCCGCGGGGTAATACCGTAAAACGGAACCGGTGTCTCTGACAGGGCGGGACCGTCACTTGTGTCTGCACCCAACACGGCCGCCGCCCACCGGCCACTGCAGCAGAATGGCGGGCACGGGTCGAGCAGGGATGACGTCATTTTCGCTCCGCCGTCTTCGCACACAAACATATGGGGCAATGTTTTAGGGGTCCCCGGCCGCAAAGTAATGGGTGGGAGATGTTCAACATTGTAAATTCCGCATTTAAAACAGGAAAATATGCTTGAAATAGCCGCATCGGTAAAGACAAATTAGAGTGGCAAAGCACACTAATCAATTCTGGGTCACTGTAAAATGTGTAATTACGGTTTTCCAAGAAAACGTTTAATGCAAAATTCGACTTAAATGCAGAATGTTTAAATATTTTAATTATGATACTTCTGTCGTTCTTCGGGAAAATGAAGTTCAAACTACCGTGAACCTACTGGCAAAACTCACCGCTTTTTGTCCGTTGAATTTTCAGCGGGTTGAATGTCATTAATCACTCGGCAACCTCTCACGCGACAGGTCGGCTAAGCACACCTCTGAAACGTCGCTAGTACTCTCCCGGGGGCCTGTGACGGCCCGGTCAGGCCACAGCCTCGGGCTATGACACGGCCACTTCTCATTCCGGCGCAGATTGGCGGCAATTCTGGCGCTGTCTCCCGCCGGTTAATTTCAATAAAGTATCTGACGACGGGCCCCGTCGGTGTGCGGTGACACTCTGAGGAGGACGCTGCAGCGGAAGGTCGTCATCCCCAGCGCCAACTGCGGTCGGGCAATCATCCTCAAAAGAGCGAGCGACGCCGTGGGGTCGCCAGAACGGCACCAAAGTGGCGCAAAACGGCGCGGAAGTGGTCATGGAATGCGCTTGTTTCGACTTTCGGTGGTCAGACGGCTACAGTTTCATGTTGGGGATCGAGATTTTCTCTGACGGTACGGGTAAAACGAGGACGCTCCGTCATAAAATCAAAGTGTGTGATATTGGTGAACCATCGCAGACCTTGCATAATACATAAACAGGATATGTTGCTCATATCCTGTTGCTCATATCCTGTCACGAAGCCGATCAGGTAGGTACGAATGACGATCTGTTGGCTCTTTAGGTAAGAATGGCGGAGCGACTTTCAACCAGCCACACGTTTGGTCCTATTTCACTTCCTGTACCTCAACATTTCCTACTATCACCATCACACCCCCTCATCCAAAGTAGGCATGTACATACATTGTACAATGTACAGTATCACCTCACTTCACCCTGCACTTACAAGATCAAATGCTTTCATCCACCGCACGTGACACGCGCCTCTCCACGTGAGACGCCACGCGGCTCGTGCTGTGAGACGGGCCACGTGTGAGACGGGCCCCGCCGTGAGAGGCGATAACGCTCGGTGGTCGGACGATGTTGGCCCCGCTGACATCAGTCGTAACAGCACCGCCATCAGTCGTTAACGGCGGCGCCATCAGTCGTTAACGGCGGAGTAGCAGCGCCGAACGGGTGCAGGGAGGGCAGGGAGGTCGTACAGCGCGGGACTGCGGCGCTATGCGGCTCGCTATACTCTGTCGGGTGGGGAGCGTTGGACAGTGAGCTGTGATATTGGGGCCGGTATTGGTCAGGCATTTTTCATATTATTTCTTTCCTTTGAGCTTAAGATTTAGAACCGTAAGAACGATGGGAATGTGCCTTATTTAGGAGATGTGTTCGCATGTCATCACTTGTAATAACAAGAATAGCCATTCCTTTATTAGGAGGACAATTATTTTATTTTTACAAAGCTTCCTTTCACACAGCATGAGGACAAATATTGAAACTTGAACTCATTAAAATTACTGAAATCATCAGTTGCTGAAGCTTCCTTAGCTCTCCCGTATTGTCTGAAGTACCTAACACACATAATTCATACCAGAAGTCGTGATTTTCGTACAGCAGTCACTGCACGGGTGTCTGTGCCATTCAGCATGGCAGCTCATGGCAGCTCATGGCAGCATCTCCAGGGCTACATACGCCATACACTTCCTGAAGATTACCCTAATCAGAGCATAATGACTGGCTCAGAAGTACAGATCCCGGAAGCCTGGGCGACTGTTGGCCGCACACAGAGCTAATCGGCTGCCACGAGTGCTCCCAAGAGGTGCTCCGAGGGGCTTACGGAGGACAGTGCATGTTTCACTGTCGTGGTGTGCGAGCAGTGTGAAATTGAAGTGGTATCTCCCCTACAGAGAGGAGAACATACCGGCGGCCATATGGGTTGCGGTCAGCTGTTAGTACTGTGCGAATGCCAGGGGCAATACAAACATCAGGGGAATATTTGACAGAACATAGTTGTCCCTCACAGATGACGATTTCCAAGTGCCGTGTCACTCAGCACACACTCTTTGTCGAGAATGCAGACAACGAATTGATCTTGAAAATCATCTGCATTCTCTGGATTGTGCCTGGTTGTCTGGCTTATCGACGCTCATCCGCCGTTCGATTGAAATGAGATTCCAACCGATGACCTAAAACAAAGCTCAGCACATTTCACACCGTTCATCACGCTCAGCTCTGTCTGGAGGTCTCCTCCAGCGGGTACTCACCGGTGGCGAGCTCCGACGCGCCGAACTCCCTGGTCGTCTGCACGGCCACGGCGCCGTAGCCGGTATGCAGGCCGTGACAGAGCACCTGTACCACCACGGCGCAGGCCACCACCACCCAGCCCCAGCCGCGCTCCGGGTAGTAGTGCTGCATCAGCGTCGTCCTCTTCGCCCTCAGGGCCTTCGCTCCACCAGCAGCTGCAGCAGCAGCGGCGACGGCACGGTCTCCCCCAGCGCCAGGATCCGCGCCGACGGGGGGCAGGTCCTCGGTGGCGGCCTCGCTCTGAACCAGACTCGGGTCCTCGGAGAGGACGCCAGAGTCCTTGGCGATGAGGTCCCGGTCCCGGAGATCGGGGACGGTGTGGGAGCGGGCCAGAACTCGGGAACAGTCCAGAGGAGGAGACGAGGCTGGGGTACCCACAGCGGCCATCCTGAGGCGCGATGAACTCGTTTGTAGAAGAAGTTCCACCAAAGATGACCACTCAGGTAATTGCAAATCGCGTCGTCTTCCTCGCACATTGCAGTGAGCGGCAGCCGCACATAACTACTGTTAGTTTATCTGCCAGAAGTGCACTTTCATGCTGCCACTCTTCAGTGTGCCCAACTAGCAATCCTCGAAGAAAGAGAGCTTCGACGGCACAGTTATCCTTTGTTCATACAACTAACAGCATACAAGTCACTTATTAACCCTGTTTGGCTCCTTGACGTAAAGCCACCACTTTGATAAGCGCACTCACTGCACCGCATTCTCCCTCTCCTTCAACTCCAGCACATTCACACCACACCGCCGGTGTGCCGGGTTGGAAATCATCTGCTGGTGCGCAGGTTAGCGCATCTTCACTTCGCTCGTCTTTCAACCCAGTTTGCACGTATTTTTCGCGCTACATCGCACCCCAAAAACACGAACACTCAGCGCACGTGATCCAGCCGCTGTTCCCAAGCCAGACACCGCACTAATCACACTCTCTGGCCACGTCCCCAGAGCACGTCCTACTAGTACGGCTCACTGGCACCTCTTACCAGCACGTTTTCGATCACGTTTTCTCAGCACGCTTCTCAGTCTCCTCCTCCAGCCAGCACTCAGAACACGACTCACAAGCACGTCCCACGAGCCACGTCCACCGTTCTCGGAGCACGCCCGTCCCTCGGAGCACGCCCGTCCGGCCGTAGCGTGCTGCGGCGTACCGCACGGAGACCGCCCGCCGTCCCCCTCCACCGACCGTTCGCCACTGAGTGAGGTGGTGTGGGCTGGGTCGGCACGGACCGCGCAGTGCGGGCTGCACGGGGGGACGGGAGGAGGCCCCGACGGGGGGGGGGGGGACAACGGTGTGCGCGTGTGTATGTTTGTGTGGTCAGAGGCTGCAGTGTGGAATGAGCATTGTAAGGCTGTTGTATAACGCGAAAGATTGATGACTTGTTTGTTGATGAAGGGTAATGTCAGGTAGATTGCCACGCCTATGCTATTGCAAACTATGACCGTGTTCTGCCGTGATGCGATGTGTGTAGTTATATGTGATTTGATGTTTTGAGCGGTTTCTGGTTGAGCTATTGTTGTTCTTCTTACGTGGTATGATCAGAGCCTGCGGCTACTTTTGCTGACAATGTGATGAGCCAACATTTCCGTCGTGTGGTGAGAGTGAGCTGAGAAATTATGTGGCATCCCTATATGATCGCTAATGTTTACGTGAAGTCAACACAGCTGACGGAAATATTTCGACAGAAACAATTGGATTATATCGAGAATTAATTGCGCTGGAAGAATGATTGGATCTGGAAACCAATCGATTACGATCAAATCTAATTTAGAAAAGGAGGGTATAAACTGCTGGCACATCTATAAACTGTAAATGGCTGGCGCAATATCGAGCAAACGTTCTAGCGCGTTTGATCTGTCCTATTATCGGATTTTGCCGCTTGTCAAATGAATCGATATTTGACATTCCTGCTGATCAGTTTGGGTAGAGTGACCTTCAAGTCTAAAAGTAGAACACTCGTGATTCCTAAATACCCCGATCATCCAAACTGAGGTCTCTGCACTATCCGAATCGTAACTGTTTGGCGCAGAATTACACATCTCGGCCCCACGGTCCCGGGTCAGGAGCTCGGCTCGACCCACCACCGTCCTCTGGAGGTCAAACACGGTCTCCCTGGGCCCTCGGGTCTTCCTTCAGGTCTCTCCGCAGGCTATGGATGCCGACTCCGAGCTCCATTTGTGCAGGTTCTGGGTCAGAAATAACCGGCGACCTGTCTGCCCGCACACGGCGCGGACTCGTATGTCTTAGCTAAAGTGAGAGCTGTTCTGTGCAATGTGAATTAGTGTTGTAGTAATTGTGCGCCAATGGTCTATGATTATGGCACAGTGACCAAATTATTTTAGATTAGCGCTGAGTGGGACACGCAGGTTTTTAAACGGTGATGGCGTGGGCCTGCTGCAGTAACTACATGTTCAGGGTAGACACTGGCTGGAGAAAGCTCTCTGGTCGGTGTAAAGGACGCTGCGGCTGACTCTCAGTGCATCACGATGGATGGTGCAATTTAGTGTGGCAGTTAAAGCGCAGTGCAAGATCAGCACCCGGCGGCTGACGGAAATACTGCCCCTTTGTGGTCAGCCTCGGAGGTCCCCCGGCCGCCGTCCCGGAGGTACTGTAGACAGCGAGGGGTCACTTGTGTGACCCCGGCCCGCGCTGGAAGCCACTCTTGCGGCTGATCCGGGGAGGCATTGTTTTTTAACGTGTATTTGTGACACATGAATGCGTTGTGAGCCTTGTTTGCAGACGAAATATGGCGCATTTTGCGCGGCTGAGGCGGTGCTTTAGCCGTCGGGTATTTCGTCGTTACGCCGTGTGTGCATCGACAATGAATATGACACGGTGACCAGTGTCGCATTAGGCTTCATTAAAATTCGCGGGGGATTTCATGACATTTTTAACACTTGGCTGCAAGTGTCTCCTTGACCTGCGGCTTTGTGCCCGGAGAACTCCGAGCTGGTGTCAACACGAAAAGCTTTATTGAAACAAATGTCTCAAGTGCATAACAATTTACAAGATGTAGGCGTTCTGTGTTATTTGTTTAATCATAAGTGGGTATAAATGGACTGAAGTAGATAGAGTAACCATTTTTTTTAACACTTATAGTATTTATATGAAACAGTTAACAACACAAGAAATTAACTGGTCATTGGCCAGCATGAACAATACCAGCTTCTATTTATGCAAATATGATAACTCATTTAAAATTTCCCTGTAGTTCTTATCAAAGTCATTGCTCCGATGGCATGCTTGCGCTTCGCATTACTGTTTCATTTTTTTCAAAGTTGTTAGCTGTTGCGCTGGTATGGGTCCTTTGCCTTCTCACCATATTCAGCTATCCCCCGTTCCTTTCATGCCGCGGTCACGCCGGGGCCCCGTTTAACCCGAGTGCTCCCCGGACTGCACTGACCGGTCGGCCGTGCGTCATAAATCGCCGTGACGTATCGCGAACATCTGTGAAATATACGCCACGCTCACGTCGCGGACCATCACAGCGTCTAGTTAATTCTGCCCACAGAGCGATCCGTAGAAATTACGATATATGACCGAGGCCCGGGGGATTTATTTGCGATTTGCGGCGCGGCCGAACATGGATGGGTTCAGGGCGCTGGTTAATCAATGTGACTCAGATCGTGGGCACTTACCGACGTCAGGTGGTACGGTTCAGTTATGAATCACATGCATATGAGGCTCATACACTGCATACATGATCATCTGCTTAGGATCTATCGAAGTTTAGAATGCATCACCTCATAATCAGCCCGATGTCGTTGGGTACCGCATGCAGCGTTCAGTAGCTCGATACCTGAGGAGGTAATTGCTCACAAATGTCACTCAGTTTCTCCTTATGTCCCCTGCGCACTAATCAATGGTTGTATTGCATGTGGGTTCAAGGCATCGGTACAAAGTCGGAATCATGCAGCGGCCCTGCACTTAGCGGTGTGATCCGCAAGCAGATCCTCCCATTTTCGGAAAAGCTTAAAGGGACCCTCCCACCTTCAAAAAAGTTTATGAATTGACATGAAAGTGATGTCGCTCGGTTCAGAAAGAGCGAAAACGAATATCTACCAAATTTCACCGAAAAATATTCACCGGTTTTCAAGATATTAGACTTTTACTTTTGTTTACTTTTTTGGGATCTCCGCTGTTTCTAGCGACTTTATTTTAGAAGTGCGGCGTTTGCGGCAGATGTTGCGCGCAAATAGCATATACCACCGCGTGCTACAAAACGTTTTAGTCAAACATTTAAAAATCGTTAGATATTTGCGCTGACGTCACACATTCAGAGGGGTATTCCTAAGCATTAGCCCCTCTGAATCAAAATGCTGCAATTTTGAAATTCAATATTTCCGATTTAAGGCATTTCTCGATGTTGTGAGTGCCGAAACCGGTAATTGTGAGCCAGGGACCCCATTTTGCCTATCTCAACTCAAATCTAATGTTAAGGTGGGAGGGTCCCTTTAAGGGTAAAAAACGAGATCAAAGTGTTCAAATGAATTTGTTGATATCTGCGATTGTGCATTGGTCAAACTGTCTTCAGCACAGAAATTACTGACAGGCGCACCGAAAAATCGATCAGTGTATGCTATGAAATACATAGTCAAAAGCAGACTATTATTATCTCAGGTCAACCACAAAAATGTGGTCATGTAAGTGTTGCACAGTAACAAAGCTGTTTTCCATTATAGACTCAAAATACACTTAACGCTTGCTCATCGTTCTCATTTGGTTTTACATATGCAGGTGATGTATTTGATTTTTGTCTGCTTTGTGTTTCATTTTTTACAAAAGACAATTCTCTCTTTTAACTTTCTGTCAGCAGCGTAAGATCCGGAATAAGCAGCGGTCTCCACTGATAAACCACGGTGACCAGGCCGCTCTGGCTCTTCCACCACGAGAAGTTATTCCACCGGGCCGGACTGCATAGCCGGCGCTCCGTTCCACTGGACTCTACATACGCAGCGCTCCGTCCCACCGGACTCTACATAGCCGGCGCTCCGTCCCACTGGACTCTACATTAGCCGGCGCTCCGTCTCCCAGCTGATCCGTCGTTGTTTCTCCGCAGGGAGTCCGCCGGGCCCGTGCCGCCCGTGCCGCCACCCCTCCCGTTCAGCTGTTGCACAAGCGCCGATCTCGAGCGGGCGTCACAGTATAATTATGCACAGGATAATCCTGCAATGGTGCGATAAGTCAGGATGAATTAAAGAGGTCGCCCATGGGATGGCCAGATATGGCGCTGGCAGGTGGAGCGCGCCCCAGTGCTCTGCAGTGTTCCGAGCCTTTGAAAATGTTCCGCCGGTGTTCGTGAGAAGAAACGAGTGCTACTGGAGGAATAAACTTGGTCGAGTTTTTCGTTGAGCACCTAAAGATGCTGTTCACAGCTGCAGAACAGGCACTATAATGGCGGCTGTGAAAGGAATTATGCAAGAATGAAAATTCATCTGTTATTAACTGGCCGTGGCTGCTTTCACTGAGATGGTAATTCCAGCTTTAGTAGCTGTGGGTTATATGGTCCGCATAATTCACTTAGACCGCTGCACAAGCCATGTTCATGAAACATGTGTAAAATTGAAATAAATGTTTCGCGCAGAATTGTGCCTTACGAATCGTACCTGTTTGCTTTTTATTCCGGTCAACGATTCAGGCCCGCAAAAAAATGCTTGCCAAAAAGCCAGTTATCCATCAGTGGGCTGAAAGCAAAATAGCATTGCCAGCAGCCTACATGCCTTCAGCAGACTGGAAGGCTTCAGCAAATGGGTTTTGATTTTTTTGTAGGAAGATAAGACGCCACTCATGTTTCTACTATGTAGCCAAAAATGAAAGCAAATTTTAAGTGGCTTTGTGCGGATTCGATGGCTTATGAGACGACATAAAAAATTGGACGTTGGCTAGTTGGCTAATTTCACATCATGAGTCAAGCATTTTTGACTTACATGTAGTTACGTTACAATTTGCAACTTTGAGCAAGATGTTCAAATATAAAGTAAATCTTTTGCGCGATATCAACAGCTGGCTGGCTGGGCATTCAACTGCTCCTCAGAAGCACTATCCCAACCCTGGACTGAGTTTAATTGCTTGACCCCTGGTTGGCTGTGTCATGCATTGTCTGCCTAGAAGCCAAGACGACGCCGGCTAATAACTAGTGGCGACGTACCCACTAATTATGCTATGGGGGTTTAATTAATGGCGCCCGGCTGCAACTGAGATGGGTATCACTCCGAGATGGCTTGTCTCGTGATATTACTGCATCATTTGCCGTGCTTCAGAGACGCCAAATGCTCAGTTTACTTTGCTAGTCACGTTCACTTGATTGACCACTAAGATTTATTCGCATCTTTAATGGAAGTTCTTAATGGGTTGGAGCATCATCTCGACTCATTGGTCAAAGTTCCGCTCGCATGCTATGCTCTCGTATTTGTGGAATGTTATTCAATCACTTCATTACATCAAATAAAGTTTGCAAATAGCAGCGGCTGGCTCGTACCTACTCGTGCTTACGCAAGAACTCGGGTGTATCGCTCCAAGCTAATATGGCTCGCGTTTTGTCTGAAGCTGCTTAGTCGCCCAAGAAACCGATCTTCAAAACCACAAAAACGGACGCGGCCAGCTGCCATAAGCCAGTACGTGCCTCCTTCTGCGCACAAGAGGCGGTTGTGGCGCGACTGAGTCAATTCTGACGCGTCGACAGCCTCTCACCACACCGCCGGGCCAGCAAAACGCCGCTGTCACTCGTGGCGCACGCGCCAAACGCGACAAAAACGACGCATTTTGGAGAGCGAGGCGTGCGCCAGATAAGAGGCTTTAGTCTAATTATGATTAATTTCGGCGTCAGACGGTAGCTGAAAATGGCGTCAATGTTAGGCCGCGTTTCGCTGTCGTTCCCGTGACGCTGCCTTTGTTTGGGGCACAGTCTGAACCCTGCCAGAGAGACCACTGCGCGACCGGTGCCGGTGTGTGTTGTGGCTGGTTCAGGGGCGATAACGGCGCCGCTCGGGTCACGGTGGCGTGCGGTAGCGCCGTTTCACGAGTGCATCCAGCTCTGTTGTTGCGTGCCAGCGGCGGGCTATGGGAAAATGCCCCCATCTTGACGCCATCAAACGATGTCGAGACAGAGATTACGGTCGTACGGCTTGTTAACTCAATTTGCATTGGGTATGAGGTTTACATTTCCCAGTTGCTTAGCGGTGTGAAATGCGGTTAGCTGTGGCACCAATGGCACCGGCGCGGCAGACGATCCTCCCTTCGCGCTCCTCTGAGAAAGTCACGTCACTGGCATATAATTATCAGGGAGAGGATCATCATTTATTGCAGTCTGGACAGGGTTTATTTTGTGACGCGTTAATTACTCCTTACGTCTATCTCGACATGGATCATTTTTGCCTGTGAATGGAGGCATGGGGTGGCATGCAATCGTGCCTAATGTGTTTGCAATGCTGAATGGCGTCGCAATTTGCGTGCCATATGCATAATCACCCATTGTTCAAACGGTCGGAAGATAATGATCTACGAAGAAGTTTGTATAGGATGGATGCACTTGAGAGTGTTATATAACAGAGGAAGGAAATGAAAGGTGTGTCAATGTATAATTGCTTCATCCATCATAGCCAATGTCAACTAGGCACTACTCAAAACATTTTTGCACAATTTCTTGTACGGCGCACATTGCAGTTGTCACTCTTTAGACATAGCATAACAATGAACAGGCATAAACATTATGGGTATGCGCTGAGGTCCACATGAAGGCTGCTCACATTTTGTGTGCTTTTATGTTGCGTTCAGCCCCTACTATAATGGGAAAAATAGGAGGTAAGTACACTCAAGTAAGCTATTAAGAATGTTTGTATATACATACATACCTTTTTAGCTATTTCTTTTGGTACTCTTACACTTTGCGCAGCTCTGATATTATTGTTGAATTTGTAACACTCGTCGTTATTTGCGATAGTATGTTTGCTGGTTAGGATGTTACCTAACCAGCAAACATCCTATTGATCAGCGCGTGGAACTGTTTCGACACTATTCAGCGATATTCGAGAAGCAATATACGTTTGTTTACAACCAATGATTGGGCCCATCGTGTTCAAATACAGCTGAATAAGTGTCAGTTTTGACGATCGTGCCAAAACCAATTGTGGGAAGAGCTCATTATGAGAGTCGCTGTGAAAATCTGGAGCGAGCTTTGAAGGCTTTGTTTTCGTCTTGAAATGTGTTTACTGCGAAAAAAATAAACTTGGCGTTCGGCTAAAGGGGCGATAGAGTCGCTGGTCGCAGCGGTCTATTGCAAGGGAGGATAAAGTAACCAGATTATCAGTCTAGTAAGTTATTCACCACTCACCAGTGCTGCTTCAATTGATTCGGATAAATGTACTTGCTGAAGCTTTGACATGGGTGTAACTTTGTATACTTTCGAGGTCCCATGTGGGACCCCAATGCGAACATTTGGGACCCCAATTGTCATTTTGGGACCCCAATAGTGGAGGCCCCCGAGACGCATCAGCTACTTTGCAAACGGAGGTCCGATATTCATATAAAAGGTTCTCTGTTTAAATAGGAGGCCCCTTGGACAAATCGGAGGCCCTGTTGGACAAATAGGAGGCCCCCTGAACAAGTAGGAGGCCCCCTGAACAAGTAGGAGGCCCCCTGAACAAGTAGGAGGCCCCCTGAACAAGTAGGAGGCCCCCTGAACAAGTAGGAGGCCCCCGGAAAACAGGAAGTCCCCTGGAGAAATAGGAGGCTCTCTGGACAAGTAGGAGGCCTCCTGGACAAATAGGAGGCCCTAGACAAATAAGAGGCCCCTAGACAAATAGTAAGCCCCATGGACAAGTAGGAGGCCCTCTGTACAAATAGGAGGCCCCCCTGCAAAAATAGGAGGCCCCCTGGACAAATAGGAGGTCCTAGACCTAGACAAACAGGAGGCCCCTTTCACAAAAGGAGGCCCCTGGACAAATAGGAGGCCCCATGGACAAGTAGGAGGCCCTCTGTACAAATAGGAGGCCCCTGCAAAAATAGGAGGCCCCCTGGACAAATAGAAGGTCCTAGACCTAGACAAAAAGGAGGCCCCTTTCACAAAAGGAGGCCCCCTGGACAAATAGGAGGCCCCTTTCACAAAAGGAGGCCCCTGGACAATTAAGAGGCCCCCTGAACAAGGAGGCCCCCTGGATAAAGAGGAGGCCCCCTAAAAATAGGAGCCCTCTGGATAAATAGGAGGCCGCTTGGAAAATAAGAGGCTACTTTAACCAATAGGAGGCCCCTTGGACAAATAGGAGGCCCCCTGAACATGTAGGAGGCACACTGGACAAATAGGAGGCCTCTTGGGCAAAGAGGCCCCCTAGAAAAATAACAGGTCCCTTGGACAAATAGGAGGCCCCCTGGACAAATAGGGGACCTCTTGAACAAATAGGAGGCTCCATGGACAAGTAGGAGCTAGAGGCTCTCTGTACGAATAGGAGGCCCCCTGGACAAATAGAAGGCTCCCTTAACAAAAAGGAGTCCCTTCAAAAAAAGGAGGCCCCGGGACAAGTAGGAGACCCTTGGACAAATAGGAGGCCCCTGCACAAATATGAGACTCCTAGTCGAATAAAAGACCCCTGGATAAATAGGAGGCCCCTGGGCAAATAGGAGGCCCCTGAACACGTAGGAGGCCCCCTAGATAAAGAGGAGGCCCCCTGGAAAATAGAAGCCCCCTGGATAAATAGGGGACCTTAGACGAATAGGAGGCCGCTTGGACAAATAGGAGGCGCCGTTAACCAATAGGAGGCCCCCTAGACAAACAGGAGGCCCTCTGTAACAGTAGGAGGCTCTCTGTACGTACAAGAGACCGGCGCTCGACCTGTAGAAGCTTAGCCGTATGTACGCTAGGAGGCTCTCTGTGCAAGTAGTCGAAGTAGGAGGCTCTCTGTACTGTACCTACAATTACAAATAAGAGGCCCCCTGGGTAACTTAGATGCAACACAAATCGGAGGTCACCTATAAAAAAGCGGGACTCTGTTGGAATACCTGATTTAATAAATTATTTTCCTGATATTCAAATTACTTAGGTAATCCTCGTCCGCACATGGGGGGGGGGGGGCAGTGGTTGCCACACCCCCCACCCCGACCTAGGTAGTTTTTTCTGCTCTGCACTAAACATTTTGATTGCTAGAAGTCGGATATTTCGTATAGCTGCTGCTCTATCCTTTTTTAGCGTCCACTGAAAATTTCAAGTTTCTGTGGTTTTTGGTTTCGGAGATATGACCTTATTCTTCAGGTAATGTCATAACCCAAATGACAAATACCCAATATCTTGCGTTGGCGTTGGGTCTTGTGAGCTTTTGACACCTTGATTTCGGCCTTTTTTGTCAGTCTTACCTCCCACCTATCATGGAACATGTTGTTCAATGATGTAGAGATGCCAGGGTCAGGGTCAAGGTCAACCTAGGTCGTCTAAAAATATTGCGTTTTAGGCAAGCTGAATTTACTTTCGTGAAGTTTCTTTGACTGTATTTTTGGCAAAAGCTTCTCAGTTCATGATCTCATGTAATATGGACACATTCACAGTCGGTGCACACATCAGTATACTCGTACACACAGACACACACAGACATACAAACACATGTCATTGACCTTGAGCTAACTTGACCTGAAATGACCACAGCCAGCAAAAACCTAGTCGGATAGTGTGACAAAGAGGTTCTAGCTGGCTTGGCACCACAATACGGCAGCGTCATCGGTACATGATGAGCAGCGCACGTGATATTCCAACGGGCAACGGTGACCCCAAACAGCAACATTCTTTAGTTTGACCTGACCTGGAAGGTCAATGACTGACCTGATGAGGTAAAATTGGTATCATTGGATTCGTCACTTCCCAAAGAATCTGTTGCTCTTGACCGCAAGGCTTAAAATCTTGTAAGAAAAAATTGTGGTGATGTCGAATAAGATGCCTACACAAGCAGCGGGCCAACCCATCATATACCGATGACGCTGCCGTATTAGTGCCAAGCGAGCTAGAACAGCTCTTTGTCACACTATCCGACTAATTTGCTGGCTGTGGTCATTTCACGTCAAGTTAGGTCAAGGTCAATGATATGTGTTTGTATGTCTGTGTAATGTGTATGTCTGTGTATGTACTGATGTGTGCACAGATCGGTTTGTGTGTCCCTATTACACTTGATCATGAACTGAGAAGCTTTTACTAAACATACAGTCAAAGAAACTTCACGAAAAGTAAATTCAGCTTGCCTAAAGCGCAATAATTTTACATAGATGACCTAGGTTGACCTTGACCCTGACTCTGACATCTGTACATCGCAGAACAACATGTTCAATGATAGGTGGGAGGTAAGACTGGCAAAAAAAAGCCGAAATCAGCGTGTCAAAAGCTCACAAGGCCCATAGCCATCGCAAGATATTGGGTATTCGTCATTTAGGACATGACATGACCTGAAGAACAAGGTCATATCTCCAAACCCAAATGCCGCAGAAGCTTGAAATTTTCAATGGACGCTGAGAAAAGATAGAAAAGCAGCTATACAAAGAAAATCAGGTTTCTAGCTTTAAAAATGTTAAGTGTAGAGCAGAAAAACTAACTTGGGGGTGGCGACCCTCCCCCCAGGTGCCGGCGAAGGTTAACCCTCACACTTTCTGGGGTCGGCTTACGGCTAGATTCCTTGCGCAATGCTGTGCCGTTAATTTTTTTTTCTATTATAAAGGCATTGTGTTTTATTGTCAAAAGTGAAAAAGCCAGAAATTTTCGTCGATTTCGGATGCCGCGGGGGATATTTACATACAATGTCACCCTGCTGGCCTGGATCCACCAGTAGGGTCAGGTGACCTACCATTTCTTTATCGATATTAAAAAAAAATCATGGCATCAGAGCTGTGACGAAAAATAAGTGGCCTAAATCCGATGAGAAAACTGGATTTGGGGGTACCCTATGTTTGGCTTCTGAGCCTCTGGTCCCCCAATGAAAATTTCTTAGAGGAGGCCCTGGCGTGGCTCGTAAATTACCGCTTCCGCAATTGGAGGCCCCTAATTGCTTGGAGGCCCCCACTAAATGGAGGCCCCCTTGGACGTTTGCGACCCCAATGGTGATGTCAAAGTTTCACCCATGAGCTTTGAGCTCGTTACATTCCTGTTCAGCTTGTTTGCTGTTTCTCATTGAGCTCGTTTAGTTTTATTCACGATTTATTATTGAGCTCGTTACGTGGCATGGAAACGGAGGGATTCAGCTGCTTTTCATTTGACACACGTCATAAGTCCATGAAACATTCTGTATCGTTTTCAGCTCATTGATACCTAATTACGATGCCAGGTAGGTAGGTACACAACTCAGCCCCTGAACATTACCATGTTCATCTCCCGGGACGGACGCACCTAATTGACGTCATAATGCGATGTTTCGGACCACCTCCGGCAGCTGATGGATGAGCTGCCGGTGACGTCATCAATTCAGATGAGCTGCTGCTAATTTGTGAGCTTCAAAGGACCCGCCTTCATTGGAATGTTGCGAAGGTTATGGTGGATATGGCTGACCATCGCTTGTTTCATTTGGTATCCTATGATTTATTGGTGATAATTTTGATTTACAGCGGTGGGATACGGATGTTGATTAAACGCGTGTGCACTGTGCATGAAACGATTGCAGGATTCAAGATAAAACTGTTTGGAAGGCTGCAAACAGATGCGATACTTATTTTTGCAAGCCACACAAAATAAATGAAATTGAGAAGAAACCTAAGGCGAATATTTCTGGATGATCCAGGTCCCGGAGCTTTTTTTAAATCAATAGAGAAAAGGGAGCTTTTAGTAATAATTTTGCAATCATGGCTGCAATAACACCAGACGAATTGTCAACGTTGAGTGCACTGTTGCATTGCAATTTCCAGTATAAGTGTGCATATTGGCGTCATGCATTGCTACATTTACTTATGTTGTCTCTTACGATATAACGCGCCTGGTGTTTGGGAACTTTCTTGTCAATTTATCATATCCCATATCCCATACAGTCAATATTATCTGTATCCCATAGCTATAAATCATTGTCACGCATCCACCGCCGTCGTACATTCCTTGTTTGATTGATGCACTACTAAATGGCGGTGACGCAAAAACGATGCCGTTTGTAGTTTTTGGCTCTGCTCATTAGGCTGTTTTGCATGATCCCTGACGGGTGGCATGTGGTGCCGAAAGGTTGAATGGCAGGCTGCACTCATCGCTAAAGATGCATCGACTCCAGAAAACACGGCCGTGACAAAATGAAGACGTCAGAAGCTTAATGACAGAGACAGACTGCAGTTACGGCGCTTGTTTGTCTCGATGTGGGTGACTGACGCTGTGAGTGACAGACTATGATGCTATATTAACATTTTTTCGTAATTATATCCAAGGTCCTGTTACACTGACTTTGTCGACGAAACGAAAAGCTGCGGAAATATGCGCATTGTATGTGCATTGCACAATGCGCATGTAAATGTCGTAGCCAATAATGACAATGAACAAGGACTCATTTGTTATCCATACCGACCATACCTAACGGTCCGAAATGCCTATATTTTTAGATAGTGGTCAGCATTCTTGCGTGGAATTGTGTAAAAAAAAAACGCTGTGTTTTTGCGTACATACAAAAAAAAAACGCTACGAACTGATATTTACCAAACAAGCATATGTACCTAAAAATAATTTATCGTAAAGATATCTATAGTTTAGATGAAAGATATCAGGCGAGATAAAGCGCTATAGCGCCGGCGTCTGAATCGGTCTGATCATTTAGCTCGCAATAGGAGCTAAATAATGTAGGTAAGAACTAAGAAGAGTTTCGATAACATTACCTTCGCCATCTTTTGGGCTGCTCCACTGGCTGTACGAAGCTAGAGGAAAATGCGGCCACCCTTCTTTTGATTTTGTCCTAAAAGCAATGTTGGTGTCAGACTAAATTGTCAGTCCGCTATCAGGAACATCAATAAGCGGCCCTTTTCTGTGCATGTTTCAAGAGCCCATCCATCGGGAGGTTCGAGTCCGGTCGGAGCTTCCAGAAAAGCTGCCAAACTCCACTGGAAGGCTGGTGTTTAGTCTCGATTGAAGCGTCGAGATGAGGCTATCCCGGGACTGCTGACAGCACCGATCGGTTCTCGGACTTCGGATGGGGTCTGATTGATACCTTCCAATCGTGTTGACTCGAGGAAATGGCATTGTGAGGTTACCATTACAACAGAGATGATATCGCAAAGAGGGAACCTCTGATTGATTTCCGAAAACAGGCAAACCATATGCGTTCTAACACCAGCAACATGATAGACAATACTTTTACCGGTAGTTGTATTTGAACAGCGAGAGCGTTTCGGTGGTCGGCCCAAAAACCTTTCAAGCTAAAAAAAAAAACGCATCATTATCTTTGATATCGTATATTCTGAAAATATACAGCCTACATCCTTATCCGATGCAAGTAATGTGAAACTACGATGTGCAAAACCGCACAGGAGCAACAAAAGCGGCACCCGTACGTATCTAACCCTCGCCCTGGCAGGGCATTTTTCATAACACGGCCTGGCAGGGGGGGGGGGTCGATGCGACCCCCCCCCCCCCTCGCGATTGGCTCCTATGGCATCTAGAAACACCAAATTTGGTAGGTAGGTGGGCCCCCTGGAGTTCTCGCCCCTGTGCAAATTTGGTTGCTCTAGGTCATTATTTAGGGGGGTTTTGGGGGGTATAAATGTAAAAATTTCGCTAAAAACAGGTTACAAGTTTTTCGCTTATAACTTTTGATCTAATTAAGATAGAGCAAAAAGAAAGGCACCAGTGAACTCAGCACGTCAAGGCGCGTCGAATGATATACTTTTTAGCTTGCTTAAGTGTACTTAAAGTTTTTCTTAAATTTTAAGTAAACTTAAATTAATAAATTAAGTTCAACTTAACCAAATTGCGTCATATCGTATATCATTCGATTCGGCTAATCACCAGGAACACAATGATGCCATTTTTTAAGCTCTAGCGTCATTATGTGCCAGGTTATTGGCAAAAACGTCATTTGACCTCAGTTGACCTCATTTGACCTGACCCATGGATAAGTACACCAAACAAAGAAGCACCAAGTGACCTGCTGTTAAGTACTGTGGTTTCAAAGCACAAAAATGATAGAACGAAGCGGATATCTCCAGTATTTTCCGAATTTAGTATTTTCCCATAGGCTTAACATTACGACGTAATGACCTCTAACTGACCTCAGGTCAGTGACCTCAAAAAACCCGAACTATATGTTATACAACTCGGTGAACTTAGCACATCCTGAAAGTTTGAAGGAAATCAGTGAAAAACTGTGAGTTGGACAGGTGCAAAAAGAAAATTGAAATTTGACCATGACCTTGTACCGGTTTTTCTGACCTGGTGACCTGACCCAAGGTCACCCGGACCTGAAATTTTCAGGTCATATGTAAAAAGGTTGCCCCATAGGCTGTGCCAAATTTGGCGGCGCTGCGCGCCGCCGTTTTTACGCTATCTTCGAAAAACCTTAGGGGGGGGTCGCATCGACCCCCCCTCTGCCAGGGCGAGGGCTAAGCTGTAAATACAACGAGCGTCCCGGCCAACTGGCAACTACCACATGTAGGTATAGCTGATAACTTCTGAACTACTTCATGCCATACTGGCCATACTGCCTATGAAAGTCCACTGCTAACTACTAATCGATGAAAAATAGTGCTACCTTGTCTGTACTCGCACTGAAGTACGAAAGGAGATAGTGCAGAGTTCCACATTCTCACAATTGGTAGCATCTGTGTGTTGGGTATATGTAATTTTCGTCCAGCTACTCGCTGTTCAGACAGAGTAAGTCATCCCCGTGGGGTGAGCCCCAAATACAAACACAGCTGCAGATCTCGGAAACAGCATCTGCAACCCAACAGTTTTCAATCAACGGGCGTGATATATCGCAGCCTCATATAATCCTCCTGTCTATACTGTGGTGAATTCACTACTCCGCCCTAGCCTTTTCATTCTCCTCACATCTCGAGCGCTGCCACTCAGCAAACGCCGGGTACGTCTTGGCAAACTTCTCCCGCAGCGACTTGCCACAGTTGACCGGCGCGAACCGCTTGTCGTCGTCCAGAGGGCGCACCAGAACGTCATCGTCGGGATCGACGAACATCGCGATCGACTGCCGGGCGCGCCGGCGCAGCAGCTCCTGCTGGGGCACGACCACGCGGTGTTTGGTGGCGCGGAGTCGACCCGAGGACCACACCTCCATGAGGTCACCGACGTTGACCAGGATGGCGTCCTCCAGAGGGGGAGCCGGACGCCAGCCGCCGTCAGCCGATTCCACCTGAGGAAGAGAAAAGGAAGTGTGTGAGAAGAGCGATTTCTTTTATAAAAACCACAGCAAAACGATAAAGCGGTTCCAGTGAATTCATAAATTGTTCTGCTTCAATAACTCAAAGACAAGTCTTCATTTTTCAGTCTTAAAATAAAGAGGATGTTCTCGCCAGCGACATTTTCAGCTGTCACTCAGTCGTTTCTCTTCATTTCGTATGTTTGTTTTGCTACGTTTGGCCCTTTGATCAAAGGAGACCACTTCAAGGCGGCAGGATGACAGGGGAGAGGGGCATTGGTCAGGGCGGCCACTATAGTGCCTCACAGCTCTCAGGTCTCGCGAAACCCTCCTTTTCTACGCCCTGAGCCCCTTACACGTCCAGCGAACAATTCTATGTAGTTCAGTTCGGATAGAATATTGTATTTCTCCAGAAATCGACGGATTGAGGGTCGACAAAGACGTAAGAAAAATATCTGTGCAAAATTGTTGAGACGTGAAGGGCAAATGAGCTTCGGCCGTCCTAGTCCCCGATGACAGGCCTGGCTCGGCTCCAAAACAGCAATGGGCTCTGGTGGTCACCGTTTGAAGTGCAGTTTCGGCGGTCTCTCACTCACGATCGTGGCGCTACTGTCGCCGGTGGTAGGTTAGTGATGGGTCTCATACTACCACGATCTTTTCAAAACTGACGACAGAGCTCCGGCTTCATGAAATCAATTGACGCATCCCTAAGCGTATAATAGCTTCAATGGCTGATTTACTTTCCGTAAACGATAATGCCAGTGCCATCTGAAAACTTCCGCATCAAATCCACCACAGTACACTGCTCTTGTCGACGGCTTACATAAAGTTAACCGAGCTAATGTATCCGATATCTCACCTCCAGTCCTCCGAGCTGGTCCTGGAAGAGCAGCGTCAGGCTGCCGTAGTCGGTGTGAGCCGCACAGCGGACAGCGCCGGCCTCAGCAGCGCCCTCCGGTACCGGGGGGTAGTTGAGGACCCTCAGAGCCGAGCAGCCGCCCGGCTCCAGCATCCGACGGTGGGCCGAGGTCAGGGGGCCGCGGGAGGTCAGCGACGGCTCACTGGTGGTCAGAGGGGCGTCTGGTACCGGGTGAAGATCAGTCGGGAGTTTGTTGGAGTCTAGCTGCGACGGTTGATCAGAGAGGTCGCTGGGGATCTTGCTGTGATCAGTCTCTTGGTTACCGTTCATCTGCTGCTGATGCTGAGGATCAGCCGTCTGCTGCTGGCTGTCAGCCGCCGGCTGCTGGTCCAGCAGCACCTCCTGCACGGCTGCCAGCAGCCGGCCGCTCAGCAGGCAGCAGGCCCTGGCCAGCTGCTCCAGCTGCTGGCAGAAGCCGGGCAGCACCGAGTCCGGGTAGTCCTGGCGGCAAGAAAGAACGGCGCTTATTACAAGCTGTCAAATAAAGCACATACAGCTGAGGCAACAGACAAAATAATATCGAAATCGCATTAACCGCATAAAGCTCATTCTTTCTCTCTCCCACACCCTCCCTCCCTCCTTCAGCCTCTCTCTCTCTCTCTCTCTCTCTCTCTCTCTCTCTCTCTCTCTCTCTCTCTCTCTCTCTCTCTCTCTCTCTCTCTCTCTCTCTCTCTCTCTCTCTCTCTCTCTCTCTCTCTCTCTCTCTCTCTCTCTCTCTCCCTCTCTCTCTCTCTCTCCTCTCTCTCTCTCTCTCTCTCTCTCTCTCTCTCTCTCTCTCTCTCTCTCTCTCTCTCTCTCTCTTCCCTTTCCGTCCCTTCCACTATCGACGTTTTCTCGATTTTCTCTAGTGCTCTCTATCTCTCTTTCTTTCTCTTTCTATCCCTCCCCTGCTTCCTCCCCCTCTCTCCCTCTCTTTCCCTACGGTGCCTCACCTGACCGATGATCTGAAAGTCATAGCACTCCTTCAAATCCAGCAGATCAGCCTCGGTCAGTCGTCCAGTGTTCTCCCCTCCCACAGCTGTGTAACCGTTGAAGCCCGTCTTCTCGAAACGCGCAAAACGCCGCTTCGACGCCTCGTCGAGCGCGAAGAAGTCTCGCGAGGCGGCGAAGGTTTCTCTCTGGAGGTTGGCATCGATGCCGTGACCTCGTAGGTAGACGAAGCCGGATCGCTGGAAAGCGTCCACCACTCTTTGCCCGACGGCGAGGAGCACCTCGGCAGAGGGAGCCTCCCGCGACTCGGCTGGACGAAACGGACACAGGCTCACGTTGCAAGTTTTGTTTAATGTTTACTGTTTACTAAAGTGATGACAATAAGGCGAAAACACTTCAATGCATGATGTCGAGAAAAAAAAATCGTGGCTCTACCGCCTCTACACACAGAAAAATATTGACACCGTTAGCGGTGTAATTGCACAGTACATATCTGAGCACTTGAGGAAAGTTAATTTAGTCCCTTCCCCGCTTAAATTACTCGCGCTTCTAAATGAACACCAGGAAGAAGGTAATAGAACACTGTTAGGAGGGTTGGGTGTTTTACTACATGTAGCAAAACACCCAACCCTCCTAACAGTGTTCTATTACCTTCTTCCTGGTGTTCATTTAGAAGCGCGAGTAATTTAAGCGGGGAGGGGACTAAATTAACTTCCCTCAAGTGCTCAGATATGTACTGTGCAATTACACCGCTAACGGTGTCAATATTTTTCTGTGTGTACCGCATGAGCTTGGAAGTAACGACAGCGCATGATTCTTTAAAAAAAGATTGAACGATTCCGAAATGTTTATACGTAGAAATGAAATGTTTACGAACAAGTATAATAAAAGCATACATAATTTAAGCACCTCACCTATATCGCTGATGTCGATGATCGGGAAGTCGCACATCACGGCCGACGTCATCGTTCTCGTACTCCGGGTCCTGTCGGCACCGGATCCTGAAACAGACTGCCCTCAGATCCACTCCCCTCAGGACTCTACCGCTGGTACGTACACACTTCTGTCCATTTCAGGTATTTACGACTGTCTATGTGCGCTTTCGACTGTGTCAGTCGTCCTCTTACTTTCTACTGTCGTCCGTATAAGTACATACACACTGTCCGTGCCCGTTTGTAGTTATTCGTCCGTTCGGCCGTCTCAGTGACTGGTCTCAGTCCGCCTCTGCACTCACCACCTTTCTCCCTGTTCGCCTCGCTCTGCAGTCAGAGGCGAGTAGTCCCGTCTCTGTGTCCAGTTTCTGCTCATTGTCAATGTCCGTAAGTCACTGCAGTGCAGAGAGCCACCTGTGACCGTCTCAGATTTCAGTCCGTCTGTCCCCTGTTAAATCGGTACGGTCCTGCACTGGTCGGTCCTTGGCCGTCTCCGCTCACCGCGTCCTGTATGCCACTGTATGTCACTCAGTAAGTTTCCACTATATGTCACTGTATGTCACAGTAAGCTCCCACTACCTGTCACTGTAAGTCACTGAATGTTCCCACTGAAAGTCACCACCGTCCCCGTCGGTCCGCGTGCCGCCGTCGACTGTCGGCACCGACGTCCTCCCTGTCACCTCTCCCGTCGGTGTTTATAGATGCCGTGCTGGCCCGTCTCACAACGCAACATGACGTCACACACCTGCGTAACTATCCACATCTGGCGGCAATGTGTGCCAGGCTCGTCCGTTGTCATTATGGCGTAGTTCTGGTATGACATGGGCCAGTAATGGATGTCCGCTTTCCCTCTCGCCCCCTCGCCCCCGCAGTAATGGATCGTATTCCTTTCCGGTGTCTCGCTGTCTGTGACGTCACAGCCGGGTCAGCTGGTGGCGGCCAGCTGTTTACGGGGAGGGGAGACGGAGTGGAGGATTACTTCTCCCAAATGTCATATACCTACATCTGGAGGGATCTGGAAATTTCTGAAGCCGAGTTGAATCAGTTATGCAATGACATCTGTCAGGTTGCGTGTTACGTAATGAAAGCAACGCATGCTCGAATACCTACTATCCATAAGAATTACCCTGCCTTATTAAAACTCTTCTCTGGTGATCTTTTTTTTTTAATTTATCTGGTGATCAGCTGCAGTTAAATTTATTGCAATTGACATTTATATAATAAACTTAACATTTAACTTATTTGTTAAGAGTTAAGACATGTCTATGGAAATTTAATTTGGCCTACACAATATGCGCACATGTTAAATCCACAATTTCTTGCAAAGCGTCAGCGTTAACTCACCACAGCCTGCCGTTCGGTGAGATGTTCACTACCGTTCCTGCCGGGCCGAGGGACTGAACACGACTGAACGTGCGTTCCACTCTGCCGTGGGAGGCCCGAGAATCGATACGCATCTGCGTAGTGCGCCGCGCGAGCTCCAGGGTCACGGTATAGGCGGAGTTCCAGCCCCCAGCAGGGTTTTATCGATACAATTGTGACCGTTCACGGGAAGGCTCCCGATGAAGGTTCCAGAAAGAGCCCAAAGTTGGGGCGTGGTGCGGGGGCTGTAATTTACAGGGATGGAGTGGAATCCAACAGTAAATTTGCGAGTCGACGTTTCAGAGTGTGCGCGGTGAAATCGGCTGAGAGATTAACCCGGCAGGCGGTGGGCCTACCAGCCACCTTCCGCGCGGTGGGGGGGGGGCATTTCCCCCCCCCCCCGTATCTCCGAAACTACTGGACGGATCCGGCAAATTCGAACGGCGTTCGATAGCCCTGTCAAATTTGTTTAACCCGCGCGGGGCTGGGGGGGGTAAATTTTACCCCCCCTCGCGAATTTTTGCGATATCTCAAAAACGGCGGCGCGCAGCGCCGCCAAACTTTCAGTACCTTTTCTTACATCAATTTGACACGTTCCCTGAAAATTTGAGCGAAATCCGTCGGAAATTTTTTGAGAAATTGACGTTTTAGTGACGTCATGTTCGTCATTTTCGCCTCAAAAACGGCAAAAGTTCAAACGCCGCTAACATCTTCATTTTTAAAGGAATCAAGACGTAACAAAAAAGGTTATACGTAATTTTACTTTGTCTATCAAATGGCTATCTCGGTTTTTTGAAAGTTTTGGATTTTGGCCTAATTTTTTTTCAAAAAACTGACTTTTTTGGGAAAATCATTATAAAATCCAAAATTTTGAGTCTATCGAAAAAACCGGAATATATGTCAGAGAAGTGGTCTATGTGCACCTACATACCAAATTTTAGAAGAATCGGTTCAAAAATGTGGGAGTTATTCAAAATTTTATGACGTCACGACACACAAAATTTTTGAAAAATGACTTTTTTGGAAGTTCTAGACCTCGTACGGAAACAAAAATAGCACCATTCGATTCGCCGTGAAAAACTGCATCAGATGGACACCTTTTTAGGCCTTAACAACCAACTTCAAAATTTGACCTCACTTGACCTGACCTTGACCTGACCTCGACCTGAAATTCATCCAGAGGTGGTCCATATCACTTATTGAGTGTGTCTATTGAATTCTATGAGTAAAATGACCCATAAAACATGTGTCGCACATGCCCTTTTCTATATTTTGTTTTTTGGTGACCTGACCTGACCTGACCTGACCTTGACCTTGACCTCTGAATGATATTGTATGCAACGAATATTGTCTTGGTAGCCTAAGAACACGTTTTGAGCGATCAGTCTCAGTCCATGACTCCATTCTTCGGCAACTACGGTGCAAGGCCGATACTGTAGAAACTTGCAATTTGTACCCTTGACCTGACCTTGACCTTGACCTCAAACTTTAAATTAAGTACATGTTTTTAGTAGTTCGTGATGAGAGCTTTCGATTGGCGTTTGAATTTTCCAAATCGGACCGTTATTTAGTTAGGGAGATAACAGGGGGGGGGGGGGTAAAATTTACCCCCCCCCCCCCCAGCCCCGCGCGTTCGGCTGGAGACCCCAGCCCCGCGCGGGTTAAAGAAACCAAATTTCATTGACCTCGGGGTCACCGATGACGTCACAGGTCAGGTCAAAGATAAAATGTTTCACCGTTCACGGGGCTTCTAGGGAAAGCGCTATAACACCGAGTAAAACGCATTTTGTCGAAAATCAGCGATAAGGCGTCAGTTGCCTAATATATATGTTGCTATTAGAGGTCACTGGTCATACCAGGTCAGGTCACAGGTCAGGTCACCAAAGGTCACCAAGGGTCACCACATGAGCCCAACTTTACTAAGGTTATGCGATGCATGTTTTATGACCAGTTTTTCATTTCCAACTCAATGGTGTTGGGTAAAAGACCATCAGGTACGGTTTAGGTCACTTTCTGGTGGAGGTCAGGTCAAGGTCAGGTCAAAAAAGGTCAAATTTCAAAGTTGATATTTTGCATAAAATGGGTATCGATGCGATGCAGCTCGTCACGGGGAGTCTAATGGTGGTCTTTGTTTTGCGCTACGAGGTCTAGAATTGCTAAAAATTGAGTTTGAAAATTTGACGTCATCAATTTTGAACAGTTTTTTCGCTATAACTTGGTCAAAAAAAGAGGTATCGATCTCAAATTTGGTATGTAGATAGAAGGCGGTAGGGACTATCACATATCTTCCGTTTTTTCGAAACTCAAAAAACTTTTTGGATTTTTTGTTATTATATTCAAAAAATCTATTTTTTCATTTTTGGGGGTCAAAATCCAAAAAAAATCGAAAAACTGAAATAACAGTTTAGTAGCCCTTTTAATTCCCCACTTTTTATGTCTGAAACATTTTTTTTGTATCTCTAAAGCTGTAGGCCTGACAGCTCTTCCCGTGAAACCTTTTTTTTTTTGTTCGAAAATGGCAAAAATTACGTCACTCTGACGTCATTACCGGCCAACCTATCATAGCCTTTAGAAAAAAAAAATTGGTCACCATGTGCGCTAGCTGCTCCCGGGAGGGTACTGAAAGTTTGGTGACGATCGGCGTAGCGGTTCTCGAGATATATTGAAAAAAAAAAACTAAAGGGGGGGGGGCAAAAAAATGCCCCCCACCGCCTGGAAGGTTAACGGTCAATCAGAGTTCATTCAAATTTCTACTAAAGGTTGTCAGCAAATGGCGAACGAACTAATTCAGAATAACTAAGGTGATAAAACCAGTAGCGAAACAGTTGCTTGGAAATCAACCAGCTTCGGTCACGTTGATATCAACAAACATAAAACATCCACACAAAAAAATGTTTTGAAGAGTTAAATTTGAGTAAGTAGGTAACTGGAGGCTGCTTACCTCCCAAAGCAGGGACAGAGTGTCACGCACAGCCTGCACTTCTGACTGAACAATGCACTGTATTTATACGTGTTGATTGTGGGGCATTGTGACATTGTCCCATTTCTCGCTCGCACGTGCCGGCAAGGAACAGAAAGGTAACGAAACCTCTATGAGAGAATGTAATGCGTGTGCGTGCATCATCGTGTGAGCATTAATTGACCTCGCAAATTGCTGGGGAAGTGCTTGCGCTCCTCTGTGCCATTCGCCTGTGTCGTCAGTATTATACGCACGGAGCCGTCTGCAGGGTTACATAAGTTCTGAGAAACCTGTGAATGGGTGTCTTGCATAATCACGGACTTAGATGTCGATGATAATAACTACGGCCTACGGGCATCCAATGTCACTACAAACCGCCGTGTTCATCTCTCGTGCCTATGATACTATTCTTACAGAAAACACTGCCGTATAAACTTTGATGCATATGAATAAGTGCGTTTTATTGGACACGAGTAAAATCGCTCAATCTCTTCAGGGCGAATTTGAAAATTCACGCTCACCGTCATCGCTGTTATCAGACGGCTAAGCATGGTCAAATGTCAAATATTGCCTTTTGAATAGCTTTTCTTCGCAAGGTTATTGCCTAATCGCTCAGCATATAATCAGCCCTATACCTACCTAAAACCTTACCCGCGCGGGGCTGGGGTCTCCAGCCGAACGCGCGGGGCTGGGGGGGAGGGGTAAATTTTACCCACCCTGTTATCTCCCGAACTAATGGTCCGATTTAGAAAATTCAAACGCCAATCGAAAGATCTCATCACGAACAACTAAACACATGTACTTAATTTAAAGTTTGTTGTCAAGGTCAAGGTCAGGTCAAGGGTACAAATTGCAAGTTCCTACAGTTATCGGCCGTGCACCGTAGTTGCCGAAGAATGGAGTCATGGACTGAGACTGATTGCCCAAAACGTGTTCTTAGGCTCCCAAGACAATATTCGTTGCATACAATATCATTCAGAGGTCAAGGTCAAAGTCAGGTCAGGTCAGGTCAGGTCAGGTCACCAAAAACAAAATATAGAAAAGGGGGATGTGCGACACATGTTTTATGGGTCATTTTACTCATTGAATTCAATAGGCACACTCAATAAGTGATATGGACCACCTCTGGATGAATTTCAGGTCGAGGTCAGGTCAAGGTCAGGTCAAGTGAGGTCAAATTTTGAAGTTGGTTGTTAAGGCCTAAAAAGGTGTCTATCTGATGCAGTTTTTCACGGCAAATCGAATGGTGCTATTTTTGTTTCCGTGCGAGGTCTAGAACTTAAAAAAAATCATATTTTCATTTTTTGTGTCGTGACGTCATAAAATGTTTAATAACTCCCACATTTTGTAACCGATTCTTCTAAAAATTGGTATGTAGGTGCTCATAGACCACACCTCTGACATATATTCCGGTTTTTTCGATACACTCAAAATTTTGGAGTTTATAATTATTTCCCCCAAAAAAGTCAGTGTTTTGGAAAAATTTGGGCCAAAATCCAAATCCAAAATTTTCAAAAAACCGAGATTGCCATTTGATAGGCAAAGTAGAATTACGTATAACCTTTTTTTGTTACGTCTTGATTCCTTTAAAAATGAAGATGTTAGCGGCGTTTGAAATTTTGCTGTTTTTGAGGCAAAATTGGCGAACATGACGTCACTAAAACGTCAATTTCTCAAAAATTTTCCGACGAATTTCGCTCAAATTTTCAGGGAACGTGTCAAATTGATGTAAGAAAAGGTAATGAAAGTTTGGCGGCGCTGCGCGCCGCCGTTTTTGAGATATTGCAAAACTTCGCGAGGGGGGTAAAATTTACCCCTCCAGCCCCGCGCGGGTTAAAATTTAGTCGTTTAGAACATGAGTGGCGGTCTGTCACTAACTGCATGTGCTGCTCGCCATCTTTTTAGACTTTAGACATTTGTTATTATTTGAGACAAAATCTCAGGTGCATTCATACCTTGCTTATAAAATCTTCCCACGTTCATGTGAATGTGATTCTAAGTAGAACACATTGATGCCATTTGGAATGCAACAATATGCATTTACAATCCAGCAAAATCGTCTGTATACAACATGACCTATGCATATCAACCTGCGACCTGATTTTGAACTCATATAAATCACAATGTAAAAATGCGAGCATTATTATTTGACACATTTCTAGCACACAAAAAGCAATTAATGCTGTCATCGAATCCACCATTACCGACTTTCTTTCTGGAGCAAGTCTACGAGACAAATGTTACCGACACCACCACTGCTGCTGGTGGTGGCGGCTGTTCTGTTCGGAGGAGTGTGCTCGGCAGCCGACGACAGCGGCGCCGAACAGATTCACCTGTCCTTCACCGATGACGTCACCACCATCCAGGTCACCTACAGCACCTTCCAGCCGGTGAAGGCCTCGGCCAGATACGGCACAGACCAGCCCGACACACTGGTAAGAGCGAGGCAAAGTACTCGAAGATGGAAGTCGGGAGAAATATGAGAGTAATAGATCCTCAATAATTAAAGTTAGCCATTTTTTCTGGACTGCTACGAGTATAACGGCAGAGGGCGTTTCAACTCGACATTTATCGATAATTAGAGCATCCATGTGTTGGCGCTTTAAAAAAGAAAAGAAAACGCAATAATTATAAATCTGGTTATTTGAATTGGAATACGAATTAATTATAAATCTACCACCCTCGGCAGGTCGAAGGGTCATCGACCCCGTTTGCACAGGATGCCGCTGGCACTCATCTTCAGTATATCAATCGGTAAGCGTTGAAGGTATTATCATTGCTGATATGGGTACTTTTCAGCGAAAATGACCACAAAGTATGCTTCATTTGTACGGGTAGGATGTAAAGTATTTTTTATCAGCATCGTCATCATCAGTATGGAAACGATCAGCGATAGATAAAAAAGCGATGCCTGAAAGAAGCAACTTTATATGCATCTGATATGGATGTTTTGATATCAGCGCTGCAAATCTTGACAATTACTCCTGAATTTCACGCTAGCTCAATGTCTTTGGGGTTGCGACATCTGGATAGTTTTCGACTTCTAGCTAGAGAGAGTGTTTGGATATTGTCTTGCTAAATTCGTCAATCAGAATTTGAGCCCTCGATGAATGAAATGCGATTATTTTATCGATTATTTATTTACAACCTCATAGCAATAGGGGAAGGTGGGGTAAGACGGACCAGCTAAGGTTTGAGGCCGCATATCTTGCTACACTGCTCTCGTAATTCATATTATTTATAGTCTTCGGAATGCTCAATCCTTCCTCTGTTGATATGTGTAAAGACTAAATTTCATATTAAAGAAATCTAGGTGGTGGATGCTCTTAAAGAGGGACATGTCAAAAACTCAGACAATAAAAAATGTGGGGTAAGACGGACCACCCAGCAGTGCCTGCTATCCGTTCATGTGTGTTACACTTCTGCTCTGTACTCTTGTAAGAAAAAGTAACCAGAATGGTAAAATAACAAAATGAGCCTTTATTCTTTCCTCATGTGTGATGGAAGTGCAGCTAAAAGCTGGGAACATGTGTGTTGCTTGTCGTTTAACATGAATGCATGCTAACTGAGCACTTGCATGCATGGCTCACATGCAACAAAGACTCCTTCCTGAAAAATTAGCTTACTTTAACTTGTGTCAATGTTTTGGAAAAGAACTTTCCATATGCAGGGTACAATGGACCACCGCAGGGTAAGATGGACCACAGTGGTCCGTCTTGCCCCAAAGCTAAATTCTGTCATTATCATGACGCATATGTCAAATAGCCCAACATTGCAAAACCTTGCCTTTCCTAAAGTGTGACTATAACTAAGTTTATAACTTTGTTCTTCACAGTTAAGTGCAAAATAGAAACTAATCATGCAAGAAAGGCGCCGTAATTGAATCACCCGTAGACCTCTTATATTTGATCGGTTTGACGAAAAACAACATTTTTCTCAATAACTCAAAGGCTATGCATCCTAGCAGCATGAGCTCAAGGTGGCCATTGTTACGAAGGAAAACAAACATAGTGAGTGCATAAAGCAGTAGATACCAGCAGCGGTTCAGCCGGGAGGGCTGGTGGTCCGTCTTGCCCCGCTGGGCCGTCTTACCCCACCTTCCCCTACGTTCTTTTCAGCGTGTCTCTGCCCGGTCTGTGTCCGGGGGAGCGGCACGTCTACCAGGTGCTCGGTCCGGCCGGATGGTCTGAGGTGTTCTGGTTCAGAGCCATACCCGAGGGAAGCGACTGGAGCCCCCGGCTGGCCGTGGTCGCGGACATGGGCACGGTAAGATGTATTCAAATATGTTTAACTCCTAGCGAGCGAGATATACCTAAATCTGCTTAAAATCTCTTTGATAGGGAGACAGGAAAACCGCTACGTTAGAGCTTTTCGGTAAATCCAAATCCAAATCCAAATCCAAATCCAGTGTATTGAGGTCTCCATTTAAATGGCTTTTCAGCCCTCTCGTCGTGTACATACAAGTATTAAAATTCGCTGACAAACACGTGAATCATTACGCAGTACGTACACCAGTATAACGCCTTTTGGGGCGACTAACGGAGCGAGCGAGGGGGTGAGTCTTGCACGTGCGAAATTTCGAGGGGGTACCTCCAACTGACTTGTGCACGGCACCCTACTGACCGGTTTCTAGCGATGTGCCAAATTTGAGCACAATCGGCCCAGCCGTTCTCGAGATCTGGAAGTGGCACCCTGCACGTGCGCACGTGCAAAATGGGTCCCAACTGACTTGTGCACGGCACCCTACTAACTGGTCCCTAATCGTGTACCAAATTTGAGCGCCATCGGTCCAGCCGTTCTCGAGATCTGGAAACGACCCCTGCACGTGCGCACGTGCAGCAGCACCCCAACTCTGGCACATGGATATGCAGTGCCTAGTGGGTGCCTATCTACATGCCAACTTTCAGCGCAATCGGCCAAGTAGTTACCGAGATATTGCAACAATTACAAAACTGACACCTCTTCGTTTTGCACGTGGCACGTGCATAAGGGGTCATCCACATGCATCGGGAATAGTCCAATACTTGGTAGAAGGAATGAAGCTACCCTACAAAATTTACCGCGTGTAAATCGGTCAAGTGGTTGCTGAGATATAAGCCTCGCAAAAGCGTCCGCACGGCCGGCCGGCCGGCCGGCCGCTCATACTCAGAAATTTCTGTTAATCTAAGGAAAGACTACGCTCGCTTCGCTCGCTCCGTAACCAGTATAGCGCCTTTTGGGGCGACTAACGGAGCGAGCGAGGGGGTGAGTCTTGCACGTGCGAAATTTCGAGGGGTACCTCCAACTGACTTGTGCACGGCACCCTACTGACCGGTCTCTAGCGATGTGCCAAATTTGAGCACAATCGGCCCAGCCGTTCTCGAGATCTGGGAGCGGCACCCTGCACGTGCGCACGTGCAAAATGGGTCCCAACTGACTTGTGCACGGCACCCTACTAACTGGTCCCTAACCGTGTACCAAATTTGAGCGCCATCGGTCCAGCCGTTCTCGAGATCTGGAAATGACCCCTGCACGTGCGCACGTGCAGCAGCACCCCAACTCTGGCACATGGATATGCAGTGCCTAGTAGGTGCCTACCTACATGCCAACTTTCAGCGCAATCGGCCAAGTAGTTACCGAGATATTGCAACAATTACAAAACTGACACCTCTTCGTTTTGCACGTGGCACGTGCATAAGGGGTCACCCACACGCATCGGGAATAGTCCAATACTTGGTAGAAGGAATGAAGCTACCCTACAAAAATTACCGCGTGTAAATCGGTCAAGTGGTTGCTGAGATATAAGCCTCGCAAAAGCGTCCGCACGGCCGGCCGGCCGGCCGGCCGGCCGGCCGGCCGGCCGCTCATACTCAGAAATTTCCGTTAATCTAAGGAAAGACTCCGCTCGCTTCGCTCGCTCCGTAATAAAAGGCTAAAATCAACGCAATAGCGAAACACTAAACACCGTAAGAAATAAAAGACATCTAAAATACATGGTTTTTCATCCGCTGCCGACCCCGCCAACGCTGTTCCACGTGGACACAGATCTGTAAGGGAAACAGCGCCTCGCTCGCTCACTCTTAATTTTAGGTAGCTCCAACTGATGTCCGTGGGAGCATCGGGTGTGTCTCTGTGACACGTCCGAGCGACGCTGTACAACTTGGGCCAGTGCAGGCGGCGCGTCAAGCGAGACCAGCCTTTGTATAAGAGCCACATAATACTGTTAGATCTGATGGTATTCGGCTCCAAATGTGTACTTGTTTGGGTACAAGTACACATTGACACATACAAGTACACATTGGCAGCCACTTGGCTTGTTTGGATTAGATAGACAGTAATCGAAAGTTACTTCAGGCTTGTGTTCAGCCTGAAGCATTATTTAGTCTCTCAGCGTTTAGTGACAGTGTTCTTGTGTCTCACGCTTCACCTATTAGTTTCGGCCGTTATTGTTGAAAATGACAAAATTTTACGCGCCACGCCACCTCTCGCATCGCAAAACGTTTTATCTCCATATGTCCAGTAATTTTGATTAATGCGGAAATACCTCCCATGGGTGCCCGCATGATCATCGGTTGGCGCCAACCTTAACTGGCAACAGCAGTGCGATTGGATGAGCTCACTGGCATCTATTCTGATCTACAGAATCCCTCCACGCTGCCATTTCTCGTGAACGATACCCGTGAGGGCATGTACGACGCGGTGCTGCACGTCGGCGACTTCGCCTACGACATGTTCACCGACAACGGCACCAAGGGTGACGAGTTCCTGCGTCAGATCCAGCCGGTGGCCGCCCACCTGCCCTACATGACCTGTCCCGGCAACCACGAGCAGCGCGCCAACTTCTCCAACTACAAAAACAGGTAGCAGCTAATCTTCGATGTTCAGTGTTTTCATTATAAAGTAAGAAGAATAAATGACCGGTTTGGGTTTCACTTTTGATTGCTGGTAATTACCTCCTATAATTCATTTCTTTTTCTTGCACAATGAAATCAAATTGAATTAAATTAAATCTAATAATTGCTTTAAATTCTTTTGAGAAATAGTTACTTGAAACAATTTTTCAATGCAGTGTCTTACAAGCAAGTGTCAAAATAACTGACCGCGCTCATTGAATGTGATGATCAGGTTTAGTATGCCCGGTGGAACGGAAGGCATGTACTACAGCTTCAATATGGGTCCCGTCCATTTCATCTCCATATCTACCGAGTTCTACTACTTCCTGGAGTACGGATTTGAACAGGTTTTCTCGCAGTATAACTGGCTGCGTGCTGATTTGGCGGTGAGTTTTTTGCTTTGTTGCCTAAAACAGACCGAACGCAGGCTTTTGTGGAGACTTTCCGTTGGCAAATCTATAGCCTTGGAACATTTTGATATGCTTTTCCCATCAAACGTGTAGTTTATTTTTATCTCAAATTTGTTCACTTTTGTGCAAAAATTGATAGGCACTTGGGGAAGTATTAGCTATAAGAAAGACCAGTATGATTTTTTTCTTCATAACTTTACATAAGCTTCTATCCAGCAGCCACTTGGCTAGCAAGCCCATTCACCGTCGTTCCATCCACTGTCGCAATATGCCTTCTAATCTTTGTCTCCAGGCTGCCAACCAGCGATCAATCCGAAATGTTCGTCCCTGGATAGTGCTGTTTGGCCACCGGCCAATGTACTGTAGCCACAAGCCCAACCACGCCTGCACTGAGTGGCACGACCGGCTCAGAGTCGGAGAGGACGAGTTCAAGCCAGCCCTGTGAGTTAGAGCACATTGGTCTACCGTTTGATAATGTGGTTTAACAGTATCATGCATACATCCTGAAGTGTATCTGTATTCGGCGACCACTGACACCATACCAATACACCACACCCCGGCAGCCGCTGCGCTCCCGAGCCGACTGACGACCCCCAAGGTCAGGCCGCCGCCGCGACCCGGCGGTCGGCCGCCCCGCCCGGGCCGGATACCGCCGGATCCATGTCACACGCATTTGATTTAATCAAGTCACCACACTCCTCCCCCACAGGATTAGACTGCCCCGCCCGGAATCGCACTGGGCAACGCCTCTCCCGCGCTGAACGACGCGGCACCGGCGCAGAAGCGGTCGCAGCCTCGAACCGCGACGGCGGAGACGGCGACGACGTCGAGGGATGTCGTCCGACGTCCGCGCACTTCTCAGAGGGGAGGGCGCCGGTCTCTGACGCCTCCGCACCGCCCACAGTCGCGTCTCTGGATTCTCCGGCGACGGCGTGAGCGGCGCTGTCCAGAGCAGAGGAGTCCGGAGGCTCATCTGGCACCATCGTCCGCCGGTACTCGTGGTTCGGCACCGACACGTCTGGAAGGGGAACGGGTCTGAGTCTCACATGATCAAAATGTCTGCGGAAGGTCCTCCCATCCTCCAGCAAAATCCAACATGAACAGCCATCGACCTGTCGGACTGTTCCGGGCAGCCACCTCGGGCCGGACGTAGCGGGAGGAAGAACATACATGTACACTTTGTCTCCCACCTGGAATATGCGAGGCTGTGCTCTCACGTCATACTGAGCCTTCTGCTTCCTCTGGTACGCCTCCATCACGCTCCGTCTGGCGTCTTCACGCAGCAGGTCCAGCTGAGTCCGCATTGGCCGGCCGAGGAGCATCTCAGCGGGAGACTGCTGCGTCACGCTGTGGGGCATACTGCGGTAGCGGAACAAAAACCTCGACAGACGAGTACTCAGGCTACCTGTAGACTGACGTTGTAGGCCCTGCTTCAGCGTCTGCACAGCTCTCTTCACAAGACCGTTTGAATGAGGCGAGTACGGTGGAGAGGTGACATGTCTGACTCCATTTCGCTTACAAAACGTTTTAAACTCCGGACACACAAAGTATCTGGCATTGTCTGTGACCACAGTCTCCGGAACTCCGTGACATGCAAATGTTTCCCTCAACTTTCAATGGTAACCTCAGCCGAGGATGTTCTGGTCATGTGCACATCCATCCACTTACTGTGAGCATCGATGATGACAAGAAGCATCACCCCGTTGACAGGTCCGCAATAGTCGACATGGAGCCGTTGCCAGGGAGAGCGGGGCCACTCCCATGGATGCAGAGGCGTTGGAGGCGCCGCATTCCTCCAGCGTTGGCAGCTACGGCATCCTGCAGCCATCCTCTCTACGTCCTGGTCAAAGCCCGGCCACCAGAAGTGCATCCTGCCAAAACTTTGCATGCGGGCCACACCAAAATGACCCTCATGCAGCTGACACAACATAGCGTGACGACCCTGTGGCGGTATGATTACTCTACTGCCCCACAAAACGCAACCATTTTCGATGCTCAACTCAGCTTGCCTGTTGATGTACGGCTTCAGGTCTGAGATGATGTTTTTCGTACTCCAGCGTAGATGGGTAGCCATACGACTTCCACGGTAGACAGTGATGACATCAGTCATCTTTTGCAAGCTCGTTAAAGAATTTGGGCTGTACGGGGACTCGAACCCCGGGCCTTTGGATTAGCGCTCCAATGCTCTACCTCTGAGCTATACAGACCAAGTACTTTAACGAGCTTTCTGCCAAGTTTTATGCGGATCATTTTTAGGTGTTGTTTTTATCCGCTGGGACTGAGAGCGTGAGATGATGTTTTTCGTACTCCAGCGTAGATGGGTAGCCATACGACTTCCACGGTAGACAGTGATGACATCAGTCATCTTTTGCAAGCTCGTTAAAGAATTTGGGCTGTACGGGGACTCGAACCCCGGGCCTTTGGATTAGCGCTCCAATGCTCTACCTCTGAGCTATACAGACCAAGTACTTTAACGAGCTTTCTGCCAAGGTAGAGATCCCACCTATAGCTCAGAGGTAGAGCATTGGAGCGCTAATCCAAAGGCCCGGGGTTCGAGTCCCCGTACAGCCCAAATTCTTTAACGAGCTTGCAAAAGATGACTGATGTCATCACTGTCTACCGTGGAAGTCGTATGGCTACCCATCTACGCTGGAGTACGAAAAACATCATCTCACGCTCTCAGTCCCAGCGGATAAAAACAACACCTAAAAATGATCCGCATAAAACTTGGCAGAAAGCTCGTTAAAGTACTTGGTCTGCATAGCTCAGAGGTAGAGCATTGGAGCGCTAATCCACAGGCCCGGGGTTCGAGTCCCCGTACAGCCCAAATTCTTTAACGAGCTTGCAAAAGATGACTGATGTCATCACTGTCTACCGTGGAAGTCGTATGGCTACCCATCTACGCTGGAGTACGAAAAACATCATCTCACGCTCTCAGTCCCAGCGGATAAAAACAACACCTAAAAATGATCCGCATAAAACTTGGCAGAAAGTTCGTTAAAGTACTTGGTCTGTATAGCTCAGAGGTAGAGCATTGGAGCGCTAATCCAAAGGCCCGGGGTTCGAGTCCCCGTACAGCCCAAATTCTTTAACGAGCTTGCAAAAGATGACTGATGTCATCACTGTCTACCGTGGAAGTCGTATGGCTACCCATCTACGCTGGAGTACGAAAAACATCATCTCACGCTCTCAGTCCCAGCGGATAAAAACAACACCTAAAAAAGGCTTCAGGTCTGATGTGTTGTCCGCAGCATCTGCCGTCCAGCCGTTTCTGGTGAGCTCCAGGACGCGTGACAGCACTGGATCCGCCTGTGTCCAGATCTGGATCTGCTTCTGCGAGACAGGACCAGAATTAACAAACTCCATCAGCTGCACAGTTTCTGCAGGAGTCGGGACATCCTGTGGCTTGTCAGGCAGCGGTAGGCGGCTCAACGCATCGCAGTGTATCTGCTCCCTGGCTGGGGAATAAGTCATCCGATAGTTATATGCAGACAGAAGCATAGCCCAGCGCTGCACGCGAGGAGAGGCCATCACTGGAAGAGGCTTACTTTCTCCCAGAAGCCCCAACAATGGCTTGTGGTCAGTTTTGATCAAGAATTGCCTGCCACACAGATAATAATGAAACTTCTTGACGCCAGAGACAATAGCCAAACCCTCTTTGTCAGTTTGGGCATAGCGCTTCTCGGTGTCTGTCAGCGTTCTGGAGTAGAACGCCACTGGCCGCTCCTTTCCCTCCGGATCAATCTGGGACAGAACGCAGCCCAGGCCATAAGGGCTGGCGTCACATGCTAGAAGCGTTTCCCTGTTTGCATAGAAGTGAGCCAAACATGGTGGATCGATAATAAGATTTTTAACCGCCTCAAAAGCTGCATTTTCTTTAGGGCCCCACATCCATTTTTCGCCCTTTCGCAGCAGTCGGTACAGGGGTGACAAAACTGATGACACTCCCTTCATGAACTTACTGTAATAGTTCAACAGCCCCAGCCAGGCTCGTAGCTGAGACACGTCCGCTGGAGCTGGTGCCTCGAGTATGGCCCTCTGCTTCTCTGAAGTCGGATGCACTCCACTTCCGCTGATCCGGTACCCCAGGTAGGTAACGTCTGGTACCCTGAGGCTGCATTTCTTCTTGTTCAGGCGTAAACCAGCGCTGCTCATCCGAGAGAGCACCTCACGAAGCGCTCGGTCATGTTCAGCTACATCACGTCCGCCCACCAGGACGTCATCGAGGAATACAGTCACATGAGGAATACCCGCCAACAGTGACGTCATAATCCTCTGAAAAATCGCCGGGGCTGAGTGAATGCCGTAAGCTAGGCGGACGAAGCTATACAAGCCTTTTGATGTATTTATTGTGGCCAGTTTTTGAGACTCTGGCGACAGTTCAACTTGATTGTAGGCCTGTCGTAAATCCAGCTTGCTAAACACTGCACAACCAGACAGCTTAGGTAGCAATTCATCTACCTTAGGCAATGGGTATTGCTCCAAAGTTGTTGCTCTGTTCACAGTGAGCCTGAAGTCTCCACACAGGCGGAGTTCCCCATTATGTTTGGGCACGACAACAATGGGAGCAGCCCACTCGCTGTGACTTACTGGTCTGATGATGCCAGCCTCTTCTAGCCGCTTGAGCTCGTCTTCGACTCTCTGCTGCCGAGCCAGGGGAACTGGGCGGGCCTTGAAGAACCGAGGCTTCACGGAACTCTCTTGGTGGAGGGAAACTGGACCACCGGTGTACCGTCCAAGTCCTTCCTGAAAAACAGCGGGAAACTCGTCCTCCACCTTCCGCACATGCGACATTGCAGACAGCGTGTACACGGAACACTTACCGAACAGCTTGTTCCAGTTCAGCCGTATCTTCTCAAGCCAGTTGCGGCCAAACAGGCTGGGGCCCTTTCCATGGACCACCATGAGCGGTAGTCGAACCGCAGGTGCACCATCAACAGCGACGTCAACCTCGGCGACACCTCGGATCTTGATCTCCTCGCCGGTGTAGGTACGGAACCGCTGCGGACAGTCCTGCAATGGAAGGTCACTGGCAGGTCACATACTTTCATAGAGCTCCTCACTGATCAGTGATGCACTAGCGCCTGTGTCGAGCTCCATCTGGACTGGTTTGCCACTCAACTCAGCTGTAATGACAATAGGGGGCCGTTTGCTTGCACTATTACAGCTGAACAAATCATAAACATCTTCGTCAACCTGACCAACTTGTTCAGCTGCCGGCTCAGCTGCCTCTACCTCAAAGTCTTCTTCTACAACGTGAACCGTTCCTGCTCTGTGAGCCGCTCGCGTGTGTCCAAGCCTAGAACACTCCAAACAGCGTCTTAGTTTGAACGGGCAGTTACGGTCAAGATGCGGCCCACTTAAGCATCTCCAGCACCGGTATTTGGCATCATTTCCGGACGCAACGGATGCGCTGGACTTCTTGGTTTGCGAGAATCGCCTGCACTCCTCTGACCAGTCACCTGACGAACTCCGGCTCCCCAGCGCCTGGTGCTCCTGTCTCGGTCGGCTCCCGCTTCTGCCGCCGCTCGAGGAGCTCTGTCGACTCGGTGCACGTCCGCTGTGGAGACCTGGATGCTGCCACCTTCTCTGTCCCTGAAACCACTTCTCAGTTCCTGAACATCATGGCCAGCAGCCTCCAAAGCCACAGCGATCTCGGTAGCTCGTTCCAGTGTGAGATTACTTTCAGACAATAGACGCGTCTGAATAGCGTCCGAGTTGACTCCGCAAATTAACCGATCTCGAATCATGGCGGACAAGAAAGAACCAAAATTACAATGTTCAGACAGCTTCCTCAGTTTTGCAATGTAATCTTGCACAGACTGACCCTCAGCCCGACAAAAAGTAAAAAATCTGAATCTGGCCACTGTTTCTGAAGGCCTTGGCTCAAAATGGCGTTGCAAGTGAGTCAACAGTTCCTTGAGCGGCATCTCACCTGGCTTCTGAGGGGCCACAAGGGATCTTAGCTTCCCGTAAGTTTCCCCGCCGACAACACTCAAGAAAATTGCTCTCTGCTTAGCAGGGTCACTTACTTCATTTGCGATGAAAAATTGATCCAGCCTCTCGCAGTACTCATCCCAGGACTCCGCTCGTCCCGCTTCATACGGTCCGATGCTGCCGAACGACGCCATCTCGTCCTCGTCGCCAATGAAGTGTATCTGTATTCGGCGACCACTGACACCATACCAATACACCACAGCCCGGCGGCCGCTGCGCTCCCGAGCCGACTGACGACCCCAAGGTCAGGCCGCCGCCGCGACCCGGCGGTCGGCCGCCCCGCCCGGGCCGGATACCGCCGGATCCATGTCACACGCATTTGATTTACATCAAGTCACCACACATCCTAAAACATATAGAATATTATGGATACTTTTGATATTCAAGACGAGAAATACTACGTAGAATTTCCCTAAGCACTTAAATATGGCTAAGCTGCTAATGCTTCTGAAATTAACGCCGAATTTCACTATTTGTCCTCCTTAAAAACACCGCTCCTTTTCCCTTTACCCCCCCCCCTTTCCCAGCCCTGGTCTGGAGCATCTCCTGGTCTCCTCCGGCGTTGACCTTGCGCTCTGGGCTCACGAACACTCCTACCACCGCTCGTGGCCAGTCCGTGACGGTACGGTGACTGATACTGGAGGTGATCCGTACCGTAACCCCGGCGCGCCGGTACACATCACGGCGGCCTCGGCGGTATGTATAGGAGCTCCCCGAGGGTCTGTCCCGCGAGGACGGCTTGGACGTGGGATGTTTTCAAAAATAGTATGCTAGTGGGTCACTTGTCAGTTATGTACACAAGGAGCATCTAAATCTAAAAAAAAAAAAATATTCCCAAGAGCTAAAGGTGAATAAAAGACATGCTGAAGGGTCCTTTTGGTCATCCGATAGAAGGCCATTCTGACCAAATGACAGGTGCCTTGAGGGGTAGGTACTTTTCGTGTTTTTTTTTTTGTATATAGAATGCAGCATCGCTGTTATTGCTTATATGGAAGCGTGCTACAACGTTTACTCGCTTTTATCATCGTTAGACAGTCTTGTTTTGTTTTCTAACTTTTCAGCTCAAATGATGTCTCCCTTTACTCATTTTAGTATCGTAGACATAACATTCCCCTCTCTCCAGGGCCGAAGCACGGACAAGAAGCCAGACGTTCTGCAGTGGATGCCCTGGACGGCCCACCGCAGCTCCACGGAGGGATACACCCGACTGAGCTTCCACAACGCCACCCACATGACCATCGAGCAGGTGGCCGTGGGGGAGGACGGTGCCGCCTCTGTGATAGATACCGTCACCATCATCAACGATCAGCACTTCACTTAGCCACTGTTGACCAGTCATTCTTTGGTGTACCGTTAAGTCGAAAATAAATGGAGTGAGTTTTAAGGCTATAAAAGGGATAGGTGAAATTGTTCGCACCGAAGTCTCCTTCACAATGTTTCGTCATGTGCTCCGTCACAGCAAAACAGCAATGGATGCGAGTTATAGTTCTTCCATTATTGTACAATGGTGCAACAGCATTCCGTTTGTAATAAAGGTGATCAGATGTTTTTCATTAACGCACGTCAATCACGCCCCGGAGATAATTCAACATGTATTCATTCGATAAACGATTCCACGTCGATGCTATGAAGCTGTCATAAAACGATCGTCAACGCCGTTTTATACCGTTATCTACATTCATGTGTGAATATGTGTTATAACTCTGAACAAGTCTGCGTTGCAATTACAGTGTGAGTGGATCAAAAATTCAGGGTAAATCAAACTTATCATTAATGTAAAACATCAAAACGTTAGATATTGATCTATGCCATTTCCTTCAGAATAGGAACGCAAGGTTCTAAAATAGCAGACAAAGGCTTCCTCTAAGTCCTAGAGGTAGCCGCGCTCGGTCTTCTTCAGCAGCTCGTAGGGCCCGTGCGACTCCCTGACGACCGTGACCTCGTCGATGACCGCCGTGGCGCCCTCCTGGGTGGTCTCCACCTGCTCGATGGACATGTGGGTGGTGTTGTGGAACGTGAAGCGGGAGTAGCCGTACTCCAGACTCCGGAAGGCCGTCCACGGCATCTTGATGGGGAAGAACGGGTTCAGGTTCTCTTTGCAGCCCTGAAATGGAGATTGATATGGTAAGTTAGGTCTGTTTTCTGAAATTATAATCCGCTCTTCACTAAGGTATGCTTACTTGGCAACTAAATATGAACCTCTAAATATTTTGCAATTTACCAAGTATTACAGTATATAAACACTTTGTTCCTACTTCATTTTGAATTTCATTTCTTCCATTCTCTTTTGGACAACAAAACGATGGATCTGGAAATGCATCGAGCCACCTCCAGAACATACACACAGGCACACATGTGCCAGGCACAGGCACACTTGTGCCTCTGCCAGACTGCAAATGTGTACACTGTGCACTCAACCTCTGTACCTCGCCCGTGTATACCCGTGTACCTCTCTGCACCACGTACCGCTGATCCGGTGACGATGTGTACTGGCGCGCCCGGGTTACGGTACGGATCGCTGTCCGTCCCGTTGTAGATCCTGTAGTTATACAGCGGCCACATGCGCTCGTACGAGTGCTCGTGGCCCCAGACGGCCAGGTCGACTCCGTACTGCATCAGCAGGTCCTCCAGACCGGGACTGGTATGGAAAGGGGGAGGAAAGGTCATGTGGGACTCTGCGCTGTGTTGTGAGTGAGGCTTTGTTGAAAATGGGTAAGATAATGAACAGTTGCACAGTTTGCGGGGCTAATACTAGAGCTTCAGGCGGGTCATTAGGAGGAAACACCCATAGCAGACGAACATAGCTGATGGGCTGGTTACACTAATCTAAGATTATTCGGATTCCATTAACGCGAGCTAGAAACAAAATCGTTTAGGTTGAGTTATGTCCCCTACGCTAGTAATTCACAATCATTACAAAAAAAAAACTGTCATGACATAAAACTATCTCACTACGCAAAACACTTTCCGACGTCCACAATCAATGCTCACATTGGTGGGTCGTGGTTGGGAGCGCCGATCCTGACCCTGTCATGCACCCTGGTGCAGTCATCCATGTCCCGGTTGGTGCAGTACATGGGACGGTGGCCGTACAGGACGATCCACGGTCGGGCGGCTCGAGCTGAAGGCTCAGTGGCGGCCTGTAAATAATTATATAATAATGTAAATGTAAATAAAATAATAATGTATAAGCAAGTATCTGGTGCGTGGGAATTCTTCCATTGAGCGACGCAAGGAAACAGTAACTCAGGAGGTTGAACGCAGCATAAAAAGCGCGAGTGCTTGAAAAGCAAATCCCAATACAAATCGGGAGTAATGAAACCGAATGGGTTTGATTGAAAAGGCCTAAAGATATATAAATGTTCAAGTCCAACAACGTTCTTTTAGCAAACAGAATCCGGTTCCTAAAAGTTACGGAATCCGGACAAGAAGTTACAACAGAATCCGGACGGACAAGGTTGTATACCTGTAGTTACTATTTTTTACTCCTTGGGAGTAACGTTTTACGAAAAGGGCATACGGCATCTGACACACACACACACACACGATGATAATGGGTATATGCAAGTGACAAGTCTCACCTCAAGGTCGGAGACCAGCCAATTGTATTGTGAGAAGACCTGTTCAAATCCGTACTCCAGGAAGTAGTAGAACTCGGTAGATATGGAGATGAAGTGAACGGGACCCATGTCGAAGCTGTAGTACGTGCCTTCCGTGCCACCGGGCATACTAAACCTAAGCAAAACAGCATCGGTACGGTCAGTGCTCGCCAAGTCGCCATATCATCGAACGCGTTCTTTTGATGTTCTCTTGATGAGCTTCTTTCTCGAATTTCTCAATACAGGTAACTTTTCCTGCCGTGAAATGCATAAAATTGAGCTTGTGGTGCTTGGAATAATTTGGCTGTGAGCTATTCATGTGATTTTTTTTGTGAAATTCAGGAGTGTCGATTGTCGAATGGCAAATTCATAACTATAAGTCACCTGTTTTTGTAGTTGGAGAAGTTGGCGTGGTACTCATGGTTTCCGGGACAGGTCATGTAGGGCAGGTGGGCGGCTACCGGTTGGATCTGACGCATAAACGTGTCGCCCACCTCACCCTCCTCGTTGAACATGTTGTACCCGAAGTCGCCGACGTGCAGCACCGCGTCGTACATCTCATTGTGGGTGTCGTTTACGATGAACGGCAGCGCAACTCCGTTCTGGGAAGGAAATATGGAGGACAAATGGCGAAAGGTTGCGACTCTAGAGCGATAACTAACTGTGGAAACTCGACGCAATCGACTCCCAAGTCAAACCCTTGCGTAACCCGCGCATGACTGGGGGAGTGCTCTACAGAGCCCCCCCCCCCCCCTCCCGTTATTCAGCAATATCTTCTGAAACGTTTGACGGATCAACACGAAACTTGCAGTACCTTCAGCGACATTAATTTGCCACTTTGTGTTAAAATTTCAACTTTCTAGCTGCCATAGTTTAGCCGGAAATGACGTCAGAGTGACGTCATGTCGCCCGATTTTGATGCAAAATATTGAATTGCGGCAAACGCTCTCAAGAGCTCAGTTTTAAAGCTAGATCCATATTTTGCATAAGTGGACTTAAAATACACGTAGCTATCAAACTGCTGTCTCGAATTTTCAACACTTTGAAAATTTTGAAAAATATGTTTGTACAATTACAAAAAAAAAAATATTTTTTGATTTTTTCAAGCAGTTTTCAATTTTTCGCAAAAACCGGAAAAGTGTGATAGAACGCACTCTGATGAACTACACTAGCAATTTTCAGTCCAATATCTTTAAAAATAGCCAAGTTATTCGCATTATTGTCAAAATTTTGCAATTACATATTTTTCAAATCCATTTTTCCGTACGTTTTTGACGTCGCACATCAATATAAATGGCACCATGGTGTTCCTGAGCTCAAACTGCATCTGATAGGCACCTTTTTGTTGAAAAATTTCATTTTCAAAATTTGACCTTTTCTGACCTGAAAGTGACCTGACCTCCGGTTAATTCAGCTGACAATGACCTCAAATGACACAGACGACACTATTTTCGAAATCTACGAGGAAAATGGACCATTAAACATGCGTCGTGTGATCGATACATGATATACAATTTTCGTGACCTAGGATGACCTGACCTTGACCTTCAAAATTCGAAGTAAAAGTTCATTACCCTCAGGGTATCTAGGGCATCTATCAAGGAGTGCGCAAACCAAAAATGAGCCTGATCGGACTTGTTAGCCGGCGGTCAGAGCCCAAATTGTGAACTAGCAAAAATGTCGATAATTTTTACTTTGACCTGATCTGTGACGTCACCGGTGACCTCGAGGTCAATGAAAATAGGTTTCGTTCGACAGTTTTCCCAGGGATATCAGACACCCTTTGAATTTTGACGATCGGCTCAGTGGTTTCGGAGAAAGGAGGGGAGCTCTGGAGAGCCCCCCCCCCCCCCCCACCCCAGTCACTCGCGGTATATGGAAAATACCCCAGTCATGCGCGGGTTAAGTTTTTTCCGCTAGAGTGGGAGAGTAAAAGATCCAACTATTAATGCAGTCATGTGTAATACAAGCTCAAAGAACTCCAAGTAGTTGCAAATCATAAATCAATGATAGATAACTGCGGCAAAACAATTGGAAATCTCAGGCTACAGCCACTCTAGCAGTACCTACCACAGTGCCCAGGTCTCCGTAGACGGCCAGCCGGGGGCTCCAGTCGCTTCCCTCCTGCATGGGTCGGAACCAGAACACCTCGGACCATCCGGCCGGACCGAGCACCTGGTAGACGTGCCGCTCCCCCGGACACAGACCGGTCAGAGACACGCTGAAAAGAACGAAACCACCAGTGATAGAGCATGGAAACGAGTTTCTGTTTGCTATACCACAGATAACAGTAGTACTACTGTTATCTGTGGCTATACGGTAGCTAAAGGAAACACATGATCAACCTGATGTGTTATATAGCCTGAGATAATATCTGAGAATAAAATGGGACATCCAGCTTAGAAGCGTCCAAACAGATAAACATCCTAATTCCTGGCGCCGGGTAGGAGCATCTTTGGTGTTGATGTCATGCATAGGTGTCATGCTTGGGCACACGACGACTTTCTAAGGATATCCCGGCTTTAAAGGAAATACACCACTCTTAACAGGGATTTTTGAACTGGAATACCATAACAGTTTTCAAGGTACGTTTTTTCCACTACTAGTTGTTTATTGCTTTCGTTTCGAATTTTCGACCTTCGCATCGAGGTCGTTGTCAAGAAACATATAACAATGACCAACTGCAACAGGACGGTCTGTGGCCGAAGCCTTCGTAAAAGCTTGAAATCATAAATAACAGCTTTGTAGCTTGAGCTGAGACAAGCACAATTCTGAAGCTTTTGCACCCCAACGATCACCCTAGCCAAAGATATATAGACTTTTGTTCCGAAATCATTTTCCTACCGAGGAAATGTTGTATCCGGACCGGCCGGACCGACCGAGTTGAAGCAAAAAAAGTCATGTATTTTTGGAATACATTGTGTTGTTATAAATACAATGCATCCAGCTTACCTGTCTGTGTCCCCCGCTATTCAAAGTCGGTGGCGCCGCCCCTGATCAAAACCATGAAAAACAGAAAAAAAAAACGAAAACGAAGGAACACTTGAATTAAATTGACTTGAAGAAAAAAAAGTACTCACGTACTTCGCACAGATTTAAGCCGCGAAAGAACTCGATCAGCATAAGAGATAATGCATTATAGGAATAAGATGTGTTGTTACAATTGCAATGCTTACCGATGAATGTATTGAAGGTGAGTTCCGTTTTCATCCTGAGCAAACGGAGTGGTAATGCCTTCCACCTGCCAAAGGCAGCACCAAACCCTTAAAAGAGTAGAAGGCAACAAAACAATTTCCTAGATGCTGTAACATACAATGGTACTCTCCGTTAGTTTTTCCCTACCCGGCAATGCTCAGTTCACTATTTTTCCGTTCTTACCAGTGTGTCGGGCTGGTCTGTGCCGTATCTGGCCGAAGCCTTCACCGGCTGGAAGGTGCTGTAGGTGACCTGGATGGTGGTGACGTCATCGGTGAAGGACAGGTGAATCTGTTCCGCGCCGCTGTTGTCGGCTGCCGAACACCCTTTTCCCAGAACTGCCACCAGCAGTAGCAGTGTCGATGGCGGCATGCTTAGTTTGGTTTATCCCTATTGAGGAAATAATCTGTAGCAGAGCAAAACAGACGTCAAGTTGTATTGCGCCTTTAGCTTCCTTCATTACTTAGTTGAAGTTGGAAAGTTACTTAGTTGAAGTGAAGCGGCCTAGTTGAAATGGAAACCAAGTTAGAACATATTTTTAGAAAATAACTTCACAAACACGAAGTTGAGTAATTATTAATTGCTCTGTCTGTCAAATGACCTCAGAGTAAGTCACCGACACAAATTAACACGAGCTCTGGGTTGTTACCTGGTGGCAGCCGGCTGAAGTCTGGAGGGTCACTTTCTACAGGTCATCCACCCTACCGACTAGGCAGGCGAGCGGCCAGCAGGGACGAAGTCTGACAGAGTACGAGCAGATAGCAATGGCTTGGCGGTGCTTTATCTGCCGAGGGACGTGGGAGCGGTCGCATATTTTGCGCCGGCGACACACCTGACGAGTTCACTTCCCGACATCATATCAAATGCCTCATTTTTTATGTCGAAGGCTCATTTGTGACCTCTGGCGACCTGACCTTTGACCTGACCTAAAAATGGCCAAGTGTTTTGTGAATTATTTTTTGGCGCATTTTCGAATGCCGCTTACCGCGTGCCGTTACGTGGCCCAGGAGTCGAGTTAGACGGGGGTGTTCAGACACCCCCGCCCCGCGCGGGTTAATCATGTCTTTGTCCTGAAACTTCAAATATTATGCATACTTCTTGAATTAGAGGACGTGGTTCCACCTTCTAAAATGTGACAGGAACGATCGGCGCAGCGGTTCTGGAGATATATCGAAAAGTCTATATTAACCCCACCAGGGTGCGGGTTAACCCGCGCCCCGTTGGGCTCTGCCGAGCAACGCGCCCGGTTGGGGGGGGGGCCATTTTGGCCCCCCCCCCCCTAAGATCTCGAGAACCACGCAACATAGCGACAAGCGGTAAACGGCGTTGGATAGCCCCAACGGGGAACTACCTTGTGACCCAATTTTATTGACCTAGGTCAAACCGATGACGTCACAGGTCAGGTCAAAGGTCCAATTTTCACCGTTTACAGGCACTTCAAGAAATGCGTTGTAAAATCGAGTAAAATGCATTTCATTGAAAATCATCGATGGGGAAATGTTCTTCAAACACATATTTTGCTATTTGAGGTCACTGATACCAGGTCAGGTCACAGAGGTCAGGTCACGGGGGGGTCACAATATGAAAGTGTCGTGTGATACATGTTTTATGGTCCATTTTACATGACAAATGCGATTATATGGGTCAGGCAGCCTTTGGGGCCAGCTTAGATCACGTTTTGGTCAAGGTCAGGTCAAGGTCAGGTCAAGGTCAGGTCAAATTAGGTCAAATTTCAAAGTTAATATTTTTGCATAAAATGGGTATCGAATCGATGCAGCTCGTCACGGGGAGTTCAATGGTGGTCTTTGTTTTGCCGTACGTGGTCTAGAATTGCTAAAAATTGAGTTCAAAAATTTGACGTCATCATTTTTGAACAGTTTTTTCGCTATAACTTGGCCAAAAAACAAGATATCGATCTGAAATTTGGTATGTATATAGAAGAGCGCTGGGACTATCACATATATTCCGGTTTTTTTCGAAATTCGGAAAAATTTTGGATTTTTTCAAAGTTTTTCTAAAAAAATCAATTTTTTGAATTTTTTTTGGTCAAAAACCAAAAATTTTGAAAATCCGAGATAGCAGTTTTGTAGCGCCGCTTTTTGTCTACTAGACCATATAAAGAACTTTGAAATTGCTTGATAAGTGTAGATTTGGTGAGCGTTTCAAGATTGCATGTTTTTTGCTCATTTTTGCTCGAACATGACCTCAGTTTGACCTCAATAACTCCTGACCTAAGGTGACCTAAGACTTGAAATTTGGTGTGAAGGTGTCAAATTGATGCCCGGGAAGGTACTGAAAATTTGGCGGCGCTGCGCGCCGCCGTTTTCTTGCTATTCAGGAAAAACCACAGGGGGGGGGCCAAAATGGCCCCCCCCCAACGGGGCGAGGGTTAATGCTCGTTGATCGGCAGTTACCCGAGGAGGATTACTTGCTGACCTCCCATTCTGAGTAATATCCCTAAATTTCACGCACACAGACACAAACCTGGATACAATTGAAAACTGGACTTTTAGTTTCAAAGATATGATGTTTGGCTTTGTAAGTCTCACCCCCCCCCCCCTCCCCCAACGTACGAATATATCTCACACATACATATACAGATTGATTAGGAAACATGGAAAATTGGGTACCCAATCAGCGGTGTGTGGGACTGTTTGTGGTTGACATTCGTAAAAATCCCTGCACTTACGCACTCACACGTACAAACAGACCCTCACACCCTCACATACACACTATGCGCGCCACCCGAGGTTGTGTTTCGAGCAAAAATGACCACTGGCGTGTACAAAGACACAAAGCATGCACAAAGGCTGCTTGCACAACTGGATATGAAGTGCAATCGTGGGCCGTTTTGTTGTTATAAGGTCATTGTTTTGAGATAAAAGAAAACGTGTCAAGGTTGGACAAGGAACAGCCAGCAGACTTTTCCATATGCTGATGCCTGTTGACAAGCCAGTAGCCACAAACCACTTCAACTCGCCTTTCTCAGGCCTCTCTCCTTCCCTCTATATCTAACACCTTTGTGTATCCTAGCAACTCTCTCCCCCCTCCCTCGGTTCCACTCCGAGACACATCTCCGGCCGTCGGCAGTGCCTTCTTTCCTCTCGAAAATCGATGGCCGTCGCTGCCGGCGCTCGTCGTTGCGGCCCCGGCGCCTGCGTAGCCTGCTCGTCGTCGTCGTCGTCGGCGGCGGCGGCGGCGGCGGCGGCGGCGGCCGTGGTCGAAGAGAGGCAGCGGCGGCGACGGCGGCGGGTCTGGCGTCGCCCTCGACGATGGCACAGTCGACGCAAAGACAGAGACTGAGGTGAGAGGCAGAAAATATTCGCAGACCAGGTAATCGTAGGTATATGTGTATCCTGATCTGTGAAAATGAGCCAGGGATCTGAGCACACGGATCTTGGTTTGATATCTCGTAAGTCATAAACAGCTCTTTCATTTCGTCGAGGGACTTGCTAAAATTACAGTACGAGACATGGTATTGTCAAGAGATCCACTGTGGGCTCGAGAGGCCATCACCCTGAGCGTCTGCTGAGGATCTCAGGATTGATCAATCATCATGTTTTGGTCGCTACCAAAATGTGATTTTTTTGTCTAAAGAGCATGTGTTGCAATTGCAATCGTACATACTAATTTCCTGTACTCTTGTGATGACTTTGTTAAGCATAGTTATCATGTTTTGGTCAATCATCGTGTTTTGGTCGCTACTCGCTACCAAAATGTGATTTTTTGTCTAAAGAGCATGTGTTGCAATTGCAATCGTACATATTAATTTCCTGTACTCTTGCGATGACTTTGTTGAGCATAGGAGTAATTCACCATTGTATGGCATTGATTAACTTGGAATTACCTTAGAGCTTTTTCTGGGTGCTGTGAAAGCTACACACCCCCGAGAGCTTTGTCCTTATTGGCCTCCAAAGCCTATGGAACCTAAGCTCCAGCACTATGCATGTTCCAAGTGACCTGCTATTTGATCATAAATTGTAGCTTGCATTTGTCGTGACAATCATTGGGATCATACTTACCGCTCAGCTCTATGCAAATATCTGCTTTGAACAGCTCTCAGATTAATGGACCGTTAGTCGATTGTATGTGGACTGTCCGAGTGAAAGCTGCCTGTCCACAGTCATCTGTGGACTGGAACTGTGGACTGGCTGTAACAAACTGTGGACTGTCGTCTGTGACACATACGACAACTGTGGACTGGATATGACACCAACTGTGGACTGTTGTCTGTGGTCAACTGTCGACAGTCGTCTGTGGACCAACTGTGGACTGGCTGTGGCCAACTGTGGAGTGACTGTGGATGAATTACCTGATAATGTCGCTGGCTGTGAACTGTCCGACGTCCATGTGTTAAATTTAACCACATCTGTGCTAATTATGCACATAATAGGATCAGAGGTATACAATAAGCTTGCCCATAATGCGCTTAGCCTGCTATTTCCTGATCATACGAATTAACCAAAGAGATTTCCGGCGTGTTTCAACGTAATTTGATTTGGAATAGGTCGTTATGTGATTTGGCATATCAGTCATCAATAATTCCTACCAATAATTCCAAGCAATGGTCCCTCAGTGGTCTACGTCTTCTTTTACATACTGCTGATAGTCCAGTTGCGGGTTATGAACCAGCTTTGGAATTTATTCAGGCTTACTCATGTGATTTGTGTTATCAATGAGGTATGCCGAGACCAGACATACCTAAGTAGGTACAGGGTGTCCACATAAATTTGATACTCAGGTTTTCTGACATAAAATCTAAAATAAACATGTAATGATTCAAACAACGTTGTATTCCAAATCGAATGGCAAAACGAACGATATCCAACATAAAAGTTTACACTCAATCGTTCATTCGTTGCAGCCCCTCAAAGTAGGCGCACGATATATGGTTGTAGGCGCCATCCTGACGGACCACCTGTGACGCTTGGGCATGGACAGCAGTTGCACATGGTTAATCGTTTGCATGGTTAATTGACTGTCTCTTTCGTTTCTGGCGAATGTAAATCCTAAATGGATGATGTAAGAAGGCAGGCTTCAGTGGCAGACCTCGCTCAGCCCGCTCCGTGCAGGTTACCGGACAGGTGGAGCGGTCCATCACGGATAGCCCGGAGAGGTCTGGGTGGCACCGGGCTCAGTCTCGGACTGAGACGGATCCCTTTGCCGAACACAATCTTGCCAAAAACCTGCGTTTTCTTCCATTTAGGATTCAAGTTTGACAGAAACGGACGAAAGAAACAGTCGATTAACCGCAAACTGTGCGACTGCTGTCCATGCCAAAGTGTCCCAGGTGATCCTTCAGGGTGGCGCCTACCACATATCGTGCGCCCTACTTCGAGGGGCTGCTACGACTGAACGGTTGAGTGTAAATGTTTATATTAGGTATCGTTTGTTTTGCCATTCGATTTGGAATACAACGGTATTTGAATTTTTGATATGACATGTTTATTTTAGATTTTATCGCAGAAAACCTGAGTATCAAATTTATGTGGACACCCTGACCTACCTCTTGTAGTGATGACGCATCTGATGAGGAATTTTTAGTTTCATGGATCTTTGTTTCCATCGCCCATTAGAATGTAATTAGCTTTTAGAAAGGAAGATTTGCAATAGCTATAAGGCTTTCAATGTCTTAAAGTATGCATGCTTTGTATGAGATCCATGGAAGAAGGTAATTATAAATTAGTTTAGTCAGTCACCATTCGGATAGAAGCGCCAGTACAGTGGCTTACCTGCTCCCGTTCACTGTAAATAAAGAGGTGTCTTATATGAAGTACGGACCTCGCTTTATGCATCTCCAGCTTTATTAGCTAATGGGGACATTTTCCTTGATTATGATACTGATCCATCAGAAAAATCCTGCCATAGAATAGCAGCTTAAATAAATGCCTTCCAGCTTGAAAAAGCCATGTCCATAAGATATCCTGCTGGTTCCCATTCAGTAGATGGCCATCTTCTTTTATATGATTAACCACGATCCCACGCTACGCTTACCTAGCAAGACGCACTTTTGGGGATTGATATAGGGTATTTCTCTATCAACGGATGTACGGTCAAAAACTCTGAGGCTCTACCGTCCTATCAGCTTTGAGGGCAATCGGCCGAGCCGTTCTCGAGAAGTCAAAAAGGCCCTGCTTGTGCTTACGTGCAGGCAGGCAGAGGCACAGCAACCGTGACACATATGTAAAATGCCTTGCCGGGTGGGCGCCCGCGAGCAGATCAAGTTTCCAATGCAAGCGGCGACCCGGTCAGAGCAAAGTTAATTTTAACAGAAAAAAAATACACCCCTGACAAGTTCGACTAAATCCATCAAGAGAAATCAACATCGCTGCAGATGGGATAGCGCTAACTAGCAGAGAAGACTGTATTCCCAACGGATATTATGGTTGCGAAGATATGAATCATATCAAAAATGTTTCAGATTTGTCGGTGGATTCCCCTGGAAATCTTGCGCTGCATACATGAAAGATGTTCAACAAAACTTATTGCAATAATGCAATAATGCAATAATGCAAAGTTTGCAGCTCTCAGGAGTTTCTTCAGTCTTTGTGGAGCAGAGCCTTTCAACTTTTGCCAGCTTTGTATGCATTTATTTTTACTACTCCAAGCCGAGATTGTTTCTGAAATAAATATTCATATCGGGTCTGCAACAAATGCAGGCCAGACCAGCCACACGAGGACACTTTATTCATGGCGCTACCGCCGGCGTCATATCGTTCATCGGTCGCCTCGCCGCGGGCACGACCGTGGCCATTTATCCAGCCTCTCGGCATGGCGCCCCATCTCCGTTTGAGCTGTTCCCCCACGCCCTCCTTCAGATTCATGCAAACAGCTCGCATAAACTGGCCGCCATGCATGAAGTTTGATATTGATCGAACTTTGGCCGCGATAGATTTACGAAAGTCAGACTCGATAACTTTGAATGGCAGAAATGAGCGCAAGGAACTCGATAGCAGAGCCTTCAGAACTATCAAACTGTCAACTCATTATCGCCTCGCTGCTGCGATTGGCTTGATCTTTTGCGGATGACTGATGCCGGATTGGTCTGAATTAGCTGGTCTGAATCTCAATTTGCAAATAATTAACGAAGCTTATCAGCTGTTTTGAATTTTGAGTGCTAGATACTGTAGGTGACCGTGGTGCCGCCTGCGGATCCGCGAGTCGTCTCCATCCCATTGACCTGTCTAGGGACTCAGACCATCAGCGTTGTTTTGCCCGTTCCGTGCTGATGGGATGACTGTAGCGGCCGGTATGCCGAGCGGCCCCCATGTTCCCAATTACTGGCGGCACGCCTCCCCACCTCAGTCGTCTAGGCGGACGGACAGCACCATCACTCACCGCAATGGGGTCGCCGGTTCAGCCGGTGCAGACAATGTCGAGCGACCAGCCAGGCTGCAGGGATGGCTTCCCTGGACACATTCTGAATAATAGCGAGCTTATGAGCACCCACCTTAGCCAACATTCAGAGTAACGCATCAACTGCCTAGCGTAGCGTAGTGCAGAACGAACAGGGAGCTGGGCGAATTAGCACCTTTCTCTTCTGTCACGCAAGAAAGTGTCAAAATTGCTCACTATCTGTGATCTTCCCATGATTTACTGATCTTTTGAGCCATGCCTGATGGGATGTCATAATGAGGGCTCACTTTCAACGCAGGCGTTCTTATTACTTTACCAGCCCCAGAGGTTCATGGAGCCTTTCCAAACTGTCAGAACTTCAGCCGTTGTGATGCGCAGGCCCACGCTAATGCGCTGCTGTCTAATAGCTTGGAGCGGAACGATGGAACACACGACGGGGCGTGTGTGCGACCTTCTCGAAAACATGTGTTAGGCGAAAGTTGTTCTTTGTGATGAGCAAGTTGTTAATGTTAGCCTGAAATAGGCGCTGGTAAGAGTGGCCTGTGTCATTTATCATAATTGAAGCGTTTCAAATACAGCGATGGATAATTTCATGGCTTTACAATAGCGATAGCTTATGGTTAGAATATATGCGCTTGCCTGATTTGGGCGGTAATTTACAAATGGTAAGTAAACATTGTCAAATGGTTGCGCTTATTTATTAGAAAATGTGTTCCGATCAGAGCTTCATCTGAAACAGTTAAAATCAACGATTGATTGGTTTGAAAACAAGCATTGTATGAGCCTTGTCGGCATTCAAGTTAAAAGCCACCGTGATAAAGGCACTGAAAGAAAAGAGGCCTTTGCCCGTCTTCGCCGAATGCTACCGAATGTCCTGTGGTGACAAAAAAAATAACAATAAACAAGGGACCAATAACAAGTATGTCGCAATATGGTAGATCCAGCTAATGACTTGGAAAGAGCTGTGTATAAGACATAAAATTTGTAGGCTTTATGCCACCAGGGACTTTTAACCAACAAATTGAGCGAATAGCATCACTACACGGATTTCGTCGCTCGCAATTCTGATTTCACAACGCTTGATTCCTAGCCAGTTCAATCTCGCTCCGCAAGCCAATATGAACGTAATAAAACGACTATGAGCCGATAGCAAAAACACCAATAAGCCGGTGGTATGCTGTTGCTGCTTGGCCACAGCATTTTCTCATTCCGCGTACGACGAGACCAAAGGATCAATGTGCCACGGGATAGGGCCAAACCGGGCCGAAAACCGGGTGGAGCGTGCCTGGAACATAGTCGCCGTGGGTAGGTTCATATATACGGCAGGACCGTACCAATTCCCTCTCGCTACCACCAGTACTGGCAGACCGAGAAACGAGGTGTTTGACGCCATGTGCTTTCTTCCAAATATTATCTAATGAACAATGTTTGTGGCATTTCTTTGATTCATTATTTACTTATGGCAGTTTGCTTCTTATGTCATTTGAAGCACACCTTTGCTAATATAATATATATGAGAGTTCATGAGATTTCTTTCTGAACCATAGAACTACAAAATTCCGTAGATTTTAGACCTGCCGGAAGAACAAATACCCCCCCCCCCCACACACACACACACATTTTTTTGATCCACCAGCGCCCACAAGTCACCTTTTCCTGCTTCTTGCTTGGCTCTCCGACTGGCATAGCTATGGCCAGGGTATGGGGACGTCACTGGCCGTCACGCCGATGTTTCTACGTTGCATTATCTCCGGCTGTCCCGAGGAAAGGCGAGCGTCATTGCGACATGACTGCACGGAAGCCCCTCTCAGGAACACCTGTAGACCAGACATAGCCTGAAGAAACTCTGAGTATAGACAGCTGAGTGTGCTCTGTGCACTGTGCTGGTCACCATCCGGACAACACGAGTCTGGCACAATCAGGTACAGCAAACTGGCAAACGATCCAAACGGGCAGCCAGCAGACCCCAAAGGTGTGGATTTGAGATACAGAGTGGTTACGGAATAGACATTGCAGCTGCGTATTTATCAAAAAGAGGAAAAAGAGAGGAAGGACAGAGTAAGAAAGGAAGCCACAGAGAGACAGACCGAGAAAAAGACTGAGAAATAGAAAGAGGGAGAGAGAGAGAGGGAGAGAGAGAGGGAGAGAGAGAGAAAAAAAGAGATTAAGTGCGATAGTGATAAGGCGAAACAGAGAAAGACAGAGCAAGAGATATACATTATACAATAAAATATAAGTTTTACTTGCTTACGCCAGCTCAAAGTGCTTACGTAGGAGGGAAGTATGGCTTTCAATGCCCGATAAAAGTGCACCTGGGAGACTACACTTGACGGTTATCGGCTCCGTGACAGCACCCGGATAAAACTATACAGAATTAGACTCGGTAGTGCGCCAGTGCCGTCACATGCAGCCACCAATCGACCAATCAGCGAGCGCCACGTCACGCACCACTGAACAGCGATTGGCCGCTACGGTCACGCAAAAAAGAGGCGATGGTGAAGAGATGAGCCCAACTCATCACGAGCGGTTCCAGGACAGACGGAAAGGTGGCAGGAAGCTTATCTGTAGGATTCTGGGAACAGGGAAAAGTCAAAGTGCAATTACTGCGTGTGTTGAGGTTATTTGAAGACGGAGGTGACGCTTTGACGATTCTTCAGCTTGGCGAATTTCGTAGATCATTGATACGAGATAAGTAGCATCTGACGGGTCTTGAAGCCTCAATTTCACGCCGGAAGCTTCGTGGGATGGTCACTCGAAATCTCAATTCTAAGCTAATTTTAAAGTGGGATGGTCACTTAACACGAGACAAAGGCTTTATGAATGCTGGCGGAAGTAACCTTTAACTGCACTTTCGATTTTGCAACATCATATGTATATTGTATATTAATGCATATGCTGTCCGAATGGGTCAGTGTGGACTACACTGTATATCCTAGACCCCACAGACTAATGTCTGTATGTTCCACGATAAATAAGTGCGATCCACCTCTGCCCCTGTGACTGCGACTTGTTCCTATCACCCAGACTGGTAGGTGTGGCCCAGACTTGTCCCTATTGGTCCACGCTGATTCGCATGGTCCGTATGGTCCCGCTCCCGGGCAGGACGGGACCAGACAGACGGCAGGCAGACTCATCGGTCACCTCCGCGTCCGTCCAGTGGGGACGGGGAGGGGGTGAGAGGGGGACGGGCAGAGATTCGGGGAGAGGGTGGTTAGAGAGAGAGAGAGAGAGAGAGAGAGAGAGAGAGAGAGAGAGAGAGAGAGAGAGAGAGAGAGAGAGAGAGAGAGAGAGAGAGAGAGAGAGAGAGAGAGAGAGAGAGAGAGAGAGAGAGAGAGAGAGAGAGAGAGAGAGAGAGAGAGAGAGAATTCCATGCTGGGAAAGGGAAGTGAGGGAGAGTGAGAAAGTGCAGACTGCAGACACACCTTTTAACGCACATTCGCACTACACTGCCAGTGCCCTTATCCGAAAATCGACTGTGTTACTGGACAATGTCACTTGCATCTAACAATTAGGCCAGCGGGTTCTGCACAGCACAAAATCACCGCGCCACTTTCCCAATGTGTGGTAGAATAATTATCAGACTCAGAGTGCGCTTTGGATCGGGCGCGCGAAAATGGGATTCACCGCAGACTAGTTTTTTTACGGCTGGACATGGAGCACTGAATGGGTCCGCCCACAGCGAGCAGCCTCGGCAGCTAGCGTGTTCTATCCCTGGTGTGTATGAAAAACACCGCTGGCAGCGTCAGCCCCGCGCCGCCTGTCCCACGGCAGGGTTTTCCCAGGGCGGCGACAAAACAGCTCGCCTTTCGCAGCGCCGCGGCGCCGGCCCGGCCATTTATTATTCATAGCGACTGCCCAAAGTCTCGCGGCAGCCCCGCAGTATGGGTGACAATTTTGACAACGAGCTGCGCCACGGTCAACACGGCGACTTCTGCCGCGCGAGACGGCAAACGCGGCGCATAGTAAACGGTTCGTCTGAACTTTGTGCCTGTCTGGGACGTTGGTTTAAAGAATACACCGGCTCGCCAGGATCTAGGTCAGGCTGATTAGGCATTAGTGCGGAAAAGAGCTCTTGGCGAGTTTAGAAAATGACGCTGCTCGGGTCGTCAGTTGGTGGCGGTGCCTTCAGCTGATAGCGGTGAAATATTGAGGAAGATCTTATATTATTGAGACGGCGTCCTTTTGTGGAAGACGAATGGTCCATTAGCCCCTGGACCGGCGGCGCCATATATCAGCCACTTGTGAACGCGGCAGCCCACCGCACCGATAATGGAATAGAAAAGTCGGCACCTCCGACACTCGACGTGTTGCAGAGATACCCCGCAACAGGGAGCTAGTAGTTATCTAACTTTTTTATAAGCACTTACTACGTCACAGTTCTTATAGTAGTTGAGATTATGCTAGGTTTGGTTTCACGTTTCTACATGGAATCCGTACGCCATTAGTCTACCAAAAAGTGGTTATTACCCCTTCGTGGTTAGTACTCAGCACTCGTAGATCACTCGGGTGAGGTGGGAATTTAGTGTTTATTCCCCACTTTAAAATACAACCCTTGAGTTCATCTAACTATCCATTTCCGCCGATATTGATATGTTGCTTGCAATCGCATGCTGAAAGAAAGGCAAGAAAACATCAACACATTTCCACTGTATAAGCTTCACAAGTTGAAAAGCTGTGTTTATGCAGATTTTCTCAAACAAAGAAACCTATTTTTAGGAACAGCGTCACCCTCACTGTTGTTGATTGGCGGATTACTCGATCACAGAATAGCACTAAGCTGTGATGTCGCTCCTAATTGCCCCTTGTTAACCGTGTTTGCAACAGTGGATATCCGCAAACATGCGACAGATTTAAATTCAGTGCAGGGTTTCCTTGTTTGGCGATGCATCGCCATTTGGCCAGTTTCTAACTTGTACCTTCATGACAACATGGGTAATTGGCGACTTGATGTAATATTGCAAAAATGAAAACTCTTTATTTTGCCCGGTGTTAATACCAATGGGTAAAAAACTGAATCATAAAATGATAAAAGTTCTGCATTTGTCAAGGAAAGTTACATATTTTCTGTGAATTATTATTATAAAAATGATAAAAAGGACAGAAAAGGCGAAGCATATTACATTTGCGTCAACTAAACAAAATTATGAACCAAGGACGTAGCTTGATAAAAGAAAATTGGTCGCTCATCGTGACCAGCTACTTGCTTATTGTGTCTGTCGACTATCATTGAGTCATGCAGTTGTCTTCTTGTCATCAAAGGATAATGAAACAGTGTTCAATTCAAATCTAACGGCATCGACATCGTACGAACGGCATCGACATCGTACGAGCATTGTGCTTTTACGATAGATGCATAAAACATGTTTTCTTTTGTTCCAGATAACGACGTACCAAGGAAGATTGGATTCAGAGACCCACCAACAACCTACTCAGACACAAAAAGACAAGCCAAAACTTCCATCTGGAGATCCGCTTTGAAGCTGCAACAGGAGTACAAAACAACGTCAGGCGTCGATTCGCCATTCCGGATATTGGACGCTTTCATTGCGTTGGGCTTTCGTCCTACTGCGTGCCAAACATCCGGACTGGATCAGGCGTTTGAAAGGTTGAGGGCTGTTTTTCTCCAGGCAACTGAATTGCTGAGCTGACGGCTGAAAGAAAATGATGTGAGCTTTGACCTGCTGCAATACCGAGAGGAAACCTTTCATATTTCTGTTGCTACCGTGGCAAAGGTTCCACCATGGCGGGAACTCTGTACCGAAACTGCACAATGCTGCAGATACTGGAGAACGACACCACCAACTGCCTCCAGGTGACCAGCTCTGCCGACACCTACAAGGTCATCAACGCCATACTCTACGCTCTCGTCATGATTATCGGCCTCAGCGGCAACACGCTCGTCATCTACGTCATCCTGCGCTACAGCAAAATGCAGACGGTCACCAACTTCTACATCTTCAACCTGGCGCTGGCGGACGAGATCTTCCTCATCAGTATCACGTTCATCCTGACCACCATGGCGCTGGGCCGCTGGCCGTTCGGGCTGGTAGTGTGTAAGATCTACTGGACCATCACCAGCATCAACCAGTTCACCAGCAGCCTCTTCCTGACGGTGATGAGCGCCGACCGGTACCTGGCGGTGTGCCACCCCATCAGCTCCACCCGCTGGCGCACCCCGATCGTCTCCAAGATCGTCTGTCTGACCGCCTGGACCGTGAGCTCCCTGATGGTGGTGCCGCTCTTCATGTACGCGGCGGAGTACGAGGGCAAGTGCAACATCTACTGGCCCGACTCGATCGGAGGAGAGAAGGCCTTCACACTCTACACCTTCGTGCTGTCGTTCGCTATCCCGGTGGTGCTGATACTCATCTTCTACATCTTTGTCATCAACAAGCTGCGTCACGTCGGCCCGAAGAACCGATCGCGGGAGCGCAAGAAGAGCCATCGCAAGGTGACGCGCCTGGTGCTGACCGTCATCACCGTCTACTTCTTCTGCTACCTGCCCTTCTGGGTGACCCAGCTGACCATGATGCTCTCCCAGGAGTCGCGCGTCCGCCACAGCCCCGTGGTGGTGTGTGTGATCCTGCTGGTCTACATCCTCACCTACTTCAACTCGGCCGTCAACCCCATCCTGTACGCCTTCCTCAGCGACAACTTCAAAAAGTCGTTCGTCAAGGCATGTCAGTGCGCCCGTCTGCCCGACGTCAACAACGTCCTACAGGTGGAGAACTCGGTGTTTCCGCGCCGCAGCGGCGCCAAGCAGGTCGAACAGCGCGAGATGGAGGAACGCGGTCTGTCGGCCGACCCGAGCACCGGTCTCACAGGCCTGGTCACCTCGCGCTCCTACAACCGCGTCTGCCTGAACGAGGCCACCTCCAACGGCCACCTGACACTCAAAGTGCCCGCATCGGCTACCAGCATTTCAACCTGCTAATGAACTTCTCCAGAATGATAGACGCAATTACAGGGTATTGTGTGGTTGCTGCAAAAAAGACATTTATTAGCCAGGGTATGGCATGGACATTGGACTTGATATCAACATGTTTTCTGTGTAACCTGCGTCACTGTAGGACAATCATAAGACATTCCTTTTGGTGTTTACATGTATGTGTTCAAATATATGTACAGAGTGGGCTGAGCAGCCCGTGACGTGCATCTACGGCATCACAACTCCGTCAGCTGGTCAATAGGACCGGCAAAGAGCTGAGTCCCCTAGATCACTTCCTGACCACTAGAGTCAGGAGACCGCTGCCTAAGGGGCACGGCATTCATATCCACCGCCTCGCGAGACTTAATTGTAACATTATGACGTGGTGTTATATGTAAGCAAACAGATGGCTAATGTATCATTGAGCCACGATCACTCGTGAAGGTGGCATGAACATTGAACAATCAATTGAATGTTCGATTGAAACACAATGAATATTCAAAGCAGTCCGTGTCATGAGTCTCTGAGGCCTGTCATCTTTGTTGTATGTTGCGGTATGCGTTAGAAGTTTGTGATGAGGTATTGTCTCATCTCCCTGATGCGAAAGGAGTATTTTCAATGGACTCCCTGAAGCATATAACTGTGTAAATGTAAAACCGCGTTTGTGCATAGTCACCCGCCAGCCCTCAACACCGGTGTCATGATCCATCGCACACGGTAGAAATATATGTATCCTATGTCATATCAAGTGGCTTTTATACCTTGACCCAACAATCGGCACAAGTTATTGAAAATGGAACATAGAGACAGCAGTGAAGTAGAACTACCACCTCATGAAGGTGGAGTGACATTCAACCTCCCATTTGCCATGAGGGCATTTTATTTGTCCCTATCACTTTTCGTTCCTGCCGGGCAATGAACATTGAGACTTAAATCGCGCAACCATAATATCTAACAGCCTGACGTCTTTCTAAAAGTATGTCATGTCTGCAACAAATACCGGACAGCTCCCCCAGTTAATAAAAAGCGAGAAATATTGGCCGTCATTCCGGGACCAGCTCAGACCAGCTGTCGACGGCTCATGACTCGTCCGGGCTGCAGCTACTGGACCCTCCTCAGACTGTCGCCGGCAGAGATTGGCCGACTGATGACGTCATCTGTGACCTCTGTGATTTATGACGTAATCAGTGTCGGCGCGCAATCTGTGCGGCAGGGCCCGGCTCGCGTATTGGGCGGATCGATACGGTATCTCACTGAGTAGGTGGCCGGAACTGCACGTGCAGCGCGGCCCTGTTGGAATGGAGGACGGAGGTAGATGAACTGTTCAGACATTTTACTTGATTTGTCATTTGCGAAGTATAGGGGAAGTTGGGGGAACGCCGAAGACTTTTTTCTGACGCCCGTAGCACGCAAGGTAGACAACATAAGCTATTCTTGTTGGCGTCATTCGAGAGGCCAGTCTTTTGCCTTTCAAACATACCAGGCGCATTTGATGAATTCGCATACCGTTAAGCGCACAAACTAAAAATATCAAAGAAGTGACTTTTTCGGCGTTGCCCCGGACTGCGGGGAAAGCCGAAAATGGGAGAAATGATCTACGGGGAATGCCGACATTGATGTTTTGCCATTTTATCTCAAACTTTATCCAGAATTGATCAAAGCTGACACGCGTTTTAAGAGCTTGAGGACGCGGTGCACACTGGAAGTTATAATTGTGTGATATAATAAGAACATGCCAGGTAAATCATTCCTTATAGGTAACAGGCCGCTGTGTCGGTTGAAAGTGTAATTTGTGTGACTAAAAATACGCGTTGCTATTCTACAGCAGTAAAGTCCACGTAGCGTGCTTTTAACACGTGCGTAATCGCACGTTTTCGGCATTACCCCAGCCTGCCATACTTTCATTTGCAGGCCCATAACTTTTCAACGTGCTGTATAAATTTCAAATAGGCAGCACACTTATGCAAAGACATGCTAAAGATTACTTGACCGAATTGGCCAGACAAACGGTAGCATAATGAGTAAGAAATGCAGCTTCAAAGGCGCATGTAGTACAAGGGAAACGTACCTTGAAAACGCTCTTGGCGCCCTCACAGTCGAAGCATTCCGAATGACGACTCGTAATAACAAACATGCGATAATTGTAGTCACTTAAGCTTCAGAGCATCACTGACAGGTGGCATCCATGTCTTACGGTTTTCGAAATATCTCGAATTTCGGCTTTGCCCCAACTCCGGCATTGCCCCAACTTCCCCTAAGCTCAATGATAATATAGGGTAAATTCAACGTAACAGCGCAATATTCGTTGGTCTGTTTATTCTATTTTTCATTCAAGGACGATTTGCTTTTGCATATATTCTGAATGCTATAGTTTTATAAACAAAGGGACTATAACATAACATAACATAACATAACATATATTACAATGTAACAACAGGCTACAGGAGCCCAACAAGGTTACAAGGATGATATACACAATGATGTACACATTCATGCACACTGAACATGATTTACATGACAATGAATGCAATGAGTGAATCCTAACAACGAAACCTATCAGAGTTGTCTACGTCTTCAATGGTGTCAAAGACCGCACCACGCTCCGTAAAATACAAATCCACGTTATATTTGAATTCGTTAAGGGAGGAACTATCAATAACCCAAGCTATTCCACATATCAATGACGCGGTTAGTAAAAAAGGATTGCCTTAAACGCGTTTTTGAAAATTTCTTTACCAATTTACATCCATGTCCTCTAGTAGAGTTCGAACTTATCGTGAATAAGCTCTTAAAATCTAGTTAGCTTATCAATACCTCTATAAATTTTGAACAATTCAATCAAATCACCTCTCACTCTCCGGTGATGGAGTGAAAACATATTTAACGAGACAAGCCTTTCTCTGTAAGTCATCCCGCGAAAACCACGCACCATCCTAGTGGCCTTCCTCTGCACACGCTCTAGAGACTTGGCGTCTTTTTTAGATTCTAAGCGAGTACCATGCCTGTGCACAATACTCTAAATGTGGACGAACAAGAGAACAATACAGTTTTTTCATAACGTCTTTACTTTTATAATTAACGTTTCTATATAGTACTCCCAACATTTTCAGAGACTTTTTACGGGCTTCTTGACATTGATGACTGAATTTTAGATCATTTGTGATTAAAACACCTAAATCTCTTTCTTCAAAAACATTTTGCAGTTGACTGGCGTTTAAATAATATCGATCATTTTCATTTACCCCAACGCTAAGAATTTTGCATTTCTCTACGTTAAATTCCATCTGCCATTTTCTGCTCCAATTCAAAAGAATGTTTAAATCTGATTGTAATGTTTTCATGTCCTCGTCTGATGTAATTGCTTTTGCCAGCTTAATGTCATCAGTAAATTTCCAAAGCCTACTGCTTAAATTATTATCCAGAGAGTTTACAAAAATAATAAAGAGCAATGGGGCTAGAACCGTACCTTGTGGTACACCACTCTTAACCTCCGCCCACTCAGACTGTTGTCCATTCAAAACAACTCGCTGCTTACGTCCTACCAGCCAGGTCTCTATCCATCTAAGGAGGAAACCGTCTAAGCCATGACACTGTAATGAAACTAATAATCTTTGATGTGGAACCTTGTCGAAAGCTTTACAAAAATCTAAATACACTACTGCTACCTTCCGTCCCCTGTCTAATAGCTCTGTTACATATTCGAGAAAGTCTAGCAAATTTTTCAGACACGATCGTCCAGCTCTGAATCCATGTTGAGAAGGCAATAAAAGTTCATTTTGCTCTAAGTGATTCAGTATATTACATTACTATAAAATAATATAGGGGCAAACGGACTATAACATCATATAACAATTAATTTCAACCTAGTTATATATAAAACTGTCAGATGCTAAGATAATCGAAGCAGGTTTTGGAATTTATTCTGATTACAGATAAAATCGGCACATTGTGCACAATTCATGCCGAGGGCGTTTATGCTTTGTAGCACGCTACATCTTGACCATCTAACGTAGTATCTTTTCGGCACGGTCGGCCCGGTGACGCGCAGCTGAGCAGAGCGCTGCCGCACGCTTCCCTCCCTTGTCATTATTCCCTTTCTCCTCCCACCCGTCCCCAGGTCCACCCTCCCCAATCATTTCTCACTGTCCGCACAGAATGTGCCGCCATTAAACTCCAATTAAGACAAGCACCTCTGAAGACAGTCACATCAGGATGAGTCATTGGTAGTCATTACAAAGCAGCTGAAGCTACAAGCAAACGTCGGCACACTGTGAGACCACGCGCAGGCTTAAGGCACGTAGCACATTGGGTCTCACGTAGCCATGGTAGCACAACAGGGCGTCTCACTGCAACGGAATCTGCTAAACTTAGCAAACAGACGTAGTTCAGGACGTCTCCACTGCGGACAGAAAGCGCTGTTGTCCGAAACAAACGTAGTTCAGGACGTCCCCACCGCGGACAGAAGGCGCTGTTCTACCGACCCTCCCAACCAAGATGACGTCAGTGGGCGGAGCAAGAGTGACGTCACAAGGGGCGTTGCCGGCAGACGAAACGGAAGGAAACAAAAGTTTGAATAAAATGAAATTGAAGAATCAAAATTAAAACTCGAAAATCACCAACCTTTCGGGGATTGGTTTATGCCAGCGACTACTAAGATGATAAAGCACTCAACACGAAGACGATTCGACGGCCAAAATTGCAGACACAGAGGAGCAAGGTGACTAAACAGGACAGAGGGCGCCATCTTACGGGCCCACCCACAAGAGGAAGGCAGAGGAAGATGACGGCGCAAGGGCGTGGCAGTCACCCCCTCCCCCCAAGCTATAAAAGGGTGCACCACCCAACCGGGAGACACAGTCGAGCAGCCGAGAGACACAGTCTGCAGCCGGAGCCGGAGACGCCATCTGGGAGCCGCCGTCAGTCCGGGGTCACCCGCGAGAAGTCTCTTCAGTTCGAGCGCAGAGGAACTCCAGAATGTGAGTGCTGCTGAAAAGTCTGCTCAATCCCAATCCTTGACCCCCCCCCCCTCTGCCCAGCCTGCCGTGCCGTGACGACTGCCAAACATTTTCGGTTGCCATAAAATGCACTCTCAATTGGAATTGGAAAACTTAAATTACTTTGAACTTATTGGTCCAGACACCCTAGTTGCATATTAGGATCTGAATTGTGAGGTCATGTCAGAGCCGCCAGTAAATAGGTACGTTATTGTCAGTTGGAGTTCACGATTAGGCCGGGAGCGAGATGCTAAAATTTGAATAAGCAGCTCATTGTCACGAACGTTGAGATTGATGACATGATGCATGTCAGCATTGGATAATGAATATGTGTTTGTGTTTGGCCAAGCTGGTTCGTTGATTTATTATCGGCGGTAGTCAGGTGCGATTAAGATTTGAGGTTGGGAAGTTTGTAAAATTAAGGATGTAGATTCATGCTGTACTCACTAAAAGTTGCATTGCGAAATCATTGGTAATATTGCTATAGGAATTAATTGCGAAGTCGAAGTCAATTATAGAACAGGTAAATACGTTTGGAAAGGGATGAAATGTTTTAAGGTGGCGACTGATTCATGCAATCGATCTATGGATATGGCTATGAGTTATGATTTTCGACAGATACGAATGCTTGAGCTTACGACGGAATTTCTTCTGTTACTTAGGTGCAGAGTTGAGAGTCGTGGTTTGAGGTCGACGGTCTGACACTTCGCGACTTGAGATGGTCCTTGTACTTTGCGTCAGTGAAATTGCGAAATGTCGAGTAATAGGTAGATGTAGAATTGTTTGGGATTAGAACTAATATGCGACTAATATAGGTACCGATCGTTGTGCTTTTGTAGAATAAATAATAGAAAAGACCATCTTTGTTGGGAAACGATTAAATGGGACGGGAATTTAATTAAAAAAAAAAACTTACGTGGAATAGAGCTGATGAGATGTCGAACAGGGAGATATTGTAGCGATATTTTACCAGATTCACACTCACTGACACACCCGGTGAATCTACCCAGCCAGAAGAGACAACACGCACGAGCACTACACCGCGAGTGATGACGCGCCCATCGGGGCGTGGCCTTGACTGACTGTCGACGCGACGCCAGCCGGCGCGGCGGCCAGTATCGTCGTCCCCGACGCGGGCGTTGAGCCGCCAGAGGGCGCGAGGAGCAGCCACAACAGGGGCAGTGGGTTAGCCGTAATTGGGGCGCGTGCGGTAGGTGAAGGTCATCGTATAGAAACATGGTTAGTTGTGGAAGTTGCAACGGGATAAGAACGTAAACAGTTAATGCATAATTTTAAATATGACATGCTATATGATATCTAGGACTGCAGTTCGTTTGATGTGCATTGGTTACTGCTAATAGGATGATTTAAATTAGATTTTCTATGAAAGGCTATCGGGAACCCTATGACAATGTTCTGGCACTCTATAAAGATAATTTGTATAGGTAACTAGTAGCCCATCAGAAGCTATCGAACGAGTTTCAAGGAGTCATTTCCGTTTGAGCATTCAGTGATTTAATATGATACGGTGGATCACAACCAGACGATTGATCGGTGCGTACTAATTGGTTCTAAATCATCTGATTAAATCAAGAGCAGTTCAAGGCCTGCTAGGATTGTATACGAGAACTGATGATTAGGTTCACGCGTGCAGCAGCAATTAGAACTTGGGATTACGATTTGGTTTGGATAAATAATGCGTTTTTTGTTCTTCGAGTTCTTGCGAGTTAGCGCCAATAATTACTCCACCAATATTGGCACAGGGCATTGTGAGGCACAGACGGCTTGTTTGCCCGTCTCCTATGGCGTAACGTTTACCAGCATGACTGTATGAGACACAGATGCACTTCTCTAAACCCACGTCCAGACCGGAATAATAAGAGGGACACACCGTCACGTACGCAGGGCATATGCACGTTTTCCGCCAGTGGTACCGGCCACTGTTAATTTCCCGCTTAGGTAATACTGGGTAACGAGGCAGTGAGAGGTTTCTATGGCAGAGGAAAGGAGAAGACTGGTACAATGCAGTCGGAGAGTAAGTTGGAGCTATGCCAAAGGTAAGAAGCCAAAGGTCAGGGGTGAGTCACCCAAAGGGCGGATAAGACAAGCTGTAGTGTCCCGAATAAGTCCTCATACTTATTTTGTAAGGGTACCTTAATCGGTACTGGACAGCCTCAGGGGAGGTAACGATGTACTCCAGGACACGTAAGGCCTTGAAAGTAAATCCCAGGGTTTAAGGAGAGTTCCTGAGGAGAGTTCCAGGATATGAACGGTGGTCCCTGGGTCGTGAACGGAGGTGTTACACGCGGACCGGAAGAGGGCATAGGTAATCTCTCCCGGATAGAGAGATAAGTCGGATGTAAATCGCGTATATGTGTACCATAGGTCTATCGGACGTGTGTGGATCCCATAAAGTAGTAGGGTGGATATTTTTGCAATTATTCTGGACGGCCCTGCGATAAGTATCTTTGTCGCCGGTTACCGGAGCATGCAAATGGATTTCGGAAAGAGACATTTATCTCGCCGGGGAGATCGTCGTCAGCTAGACACCTTACACTATCGGAGGGAATTTCGGGGGCTGCTAAATCGATTGGGGTGAGTGAATGGAGGGCAAATGCTTTGTGTGGATGAGCGTAAGAATGATGAAGGATAAATCTTAGGATAAGGCCGATAGGAGTTAAGCAGAACTCAGGTTGGGCAGTCAAGCTAATGATTCTCGAGGGCAACTAAACTAGCAACGCTAATACGAATTAAGTGGGCAATTTTCTTAATGGGGAGGCCAGTGATATAGGAATAGGTGACTGGACGAATGATCACATTCAATTTATCAACGTAATTACCACCCATATGTTTGGCAGTGGTCATCGGGACTTCGAATGCCCTGTCCTTCACCTACCCAACTGTGCCGCAAACCCAGCTGATCGGACCCCTCTATCCCTAATCCGAGCAGTGAAGAAGCATCTCGTGCATCATGGTCTATACAATGAACAGAATCATCAAGCCTCTAAATTAAAAAGCATCTTCCATCAGATGTATTTGTATGCAAGGTGGATCTATACCTATACATCTATCTCAGGATCTCATCACTATCTGGATCTCTCTCTAGATCTATCTCGGGATCTCTTCAACGACTCTCAGGTTCCCCTGTATCACCAGCTCTACTACCGACAGCATTACAGCAGCGAATTATTCTCTCTGCTACAACAGCCGAACAACAGTGGACCGCAGTATTGGATGAACCGCAAAGAAGATACAGCAGCTTTTTATTCCTTCTTTCTCCCTTTCTTTAACCCATTTATGCCCAGGAATATTGACCATCATGAAAATCGATGAAATCAAGATATGTTACGCTTCTACCAGGGCCTTGCATGGAATCGAAAATAATTTTTGCCGGCAGCAAAAGTTTTTCGAGAAAAACGTAAAAAACATGCGTTGCGAAATCGCAACGAAGGGCACACTGGGCGCCATCAGCGTTGCGAAAACGCAACGACGGGCACATCAGACGGACATAAAGTACACTAAACCGCCGTATATGCTAGTTTGTTTTAACATATAATTCACCAACTGTTGACAAATATTGCTGGAGAATGCGGAACCCACATCCCTCATGCTTTATTACCCGCCTAAGAGCCTGAATGAGGGAGCATAACTTTAGGGTTCGCGAACGGGAAGATGGCAACAAACGGTCATTATCAACAACAATTGTCCATTTAAAGTACCTAGTGGTTGGCACGTACCCTGGGCAGTGCTTTCTTTTTGAAAGCTAGACAGAGCCATTAGCCCATTACCCTCTCATATGAGAACCCCAAACGGAAAACAATTTAACCGAGGATTGGGAGTAAACCTGTGCCTCGCCTAAGCGCCTATCCGCAATACCATTGTTAACCACCCTCCTAGGAGTAAAGTTAAATTCAAATGCAGGGTAGTCATGCCTACTCTTAGCAAAAAAAAAAAGAACCTATCCGGCTTTCACAAATTACCCGCGTAAGGCGTAGCGCGTCATAACAACTCGGCTTAAAGTGTCTCCCAGGACCCATTTTATCACTTTTACACCTAATACAAAATTGTCTTTGTCCCACTCTCAGCGACCTTCACTTGTTGTAACCTCTCTCTCGAGACAATGCCAGGGCAGACCAGTGATTCGACGCAGTTCACACTTTCCAAGTGTTCCGTTAATCCGTCCTTTCCATCTTCAGGATAGTAGAATCCTTCTCCTCCATGCCTCAACCCCTGTTTCGAGCTGGACGGGCAACTATATCGCATTCGAGCAGCTCCCATAGGAGCACAGGTCTGTAGCCGGATGCAGTAAGTGCTTGGGAAGGGGGGTGGGGCTGGTTCATGGGTGGCCTGGATGGATGGGCTCAGCCTCGACGATTCACCATGCCCGCTCAGACCAATGTTTTCCCTAATTCCAATAATGCTTCTAGCTCTAAAATGGTCTGATCAGACAGGCCTACCCTCAGTAAACAAACAAGCAATGCTTCACATCAACCACCTTATCAATCCGTGCAAACCATGAATTCTAAAAATAAGCTATTATTTTCCCAGACGCCCTCATCACCCCTGCCGAAGGGGTCTGTTCCCCCCCCCCCCCCGAGGGGGCATATCCCACATTTGCCGACTCTGGGAGTTATCTTTTCTAACGTAAGGTTCAGCGGATTGTATCCAGAGAATGACAATGCCTATCTGTCGTCTGATACCAGACTATGTACGTCCCCGTTATTTAGTACATAGTAGATCCAATTTTCAAAGTACCTCGCTATCTCTCAGCTCCGTTAGCATCGCCGACCGTTTGATGCAGGTCCTTTTCCTACCATGCGATTTTCAGATGCTCGAAAACCCATTGCAGTTAGTGAACAGCCCGATACTCTGCGAGAGAAAAAGAAATGAGTGTTTGATAGCTGTTTAAGTGAGTTAATGTGAAACGTGTCGCAACATTCACGTGCAAATGCACCTTGCACTTTACATACCTACACGTCCCTCACGACTACAAAACGAGAGAGAGAGAGAGAGAGAGAGAGAGAGAGAGAGAGAGAGAGAGAGAGAGAGAGAGGGGAGGGAGGGAGAGAGGGAGGGAAGGAGAGAGAGTTGGGGAAGCGTGGAAGAGAGGGAGGAAGATTGGGGAGAGAAGGAAAGAACCCACAGCGTACCACAAGTGAAGTCTATTTGATGTTCCTATACTTCCGCTGCACTGCCAATTTGCCCCTCGTTGCGTTTTCGCAACACCCCTGTCTTTCCGATGTGCCCAACGTTGCGTTACCGCAACACGACTGTAGTCATATTTGAAAATAGTCACAAACCCTATTTGCAGCATAATTTGTTAATAAAATGCATATTCTAGCTATTGTAGGGACTCGGCAGAATATGTTCACACATTATTCATTACGATAGAATTAATCACTTAATCTACTTATTTTGGTTTTCGTGACGTCATCACTGACGGGACCTTCGACTTCCCTCTGGGAGCTCTGGACGGTAAGTTACCGGCCGCACAGACTTGTAACTGCGTAGCATCATGCGCACAACCATGCTAAACGCGCTGAAACTTGTCTCATCGGTGAGACGCCATTACACACTTCTCAAGATTTGATCACGTCGACGCTTGCTTGTGTTGCGAAAACGCAACGAAGGGCGTAAATGGGTTAAATTCCCCTCGCTACAGCTTAAGGGCTAGCATACCTACCATGTACTGTATATACTGTATGTACTGTGCCAAATTTGTAGCGATTTGTCAATGGTTTTACCCGAATCGCTCAATCGAATAACAGCAGAGACACATGTTTTCTAAGCTGATGTCTTTGTCACAGAATAAACCATACCTGCAAGAGAATGTAGCAAACAATGAAATATAACTGTGTGGGAGGAAAGTACGAGCATGATATGAACCGCAACGACCGTAAGCACCTCGTCTGATGGCAGCTCATGTATCCATATATGCAGATGAGCACATACCGAGAAGCACAGCGCTGCTGATAGCGTTCGTGGTCGGGTCTGGACGGCGTCATATCTCCCGGTATCCGCTATTTTCCCCGGGGAACAGCCGTAATGAGGGCGTCATTCCCGGTCTACCGGGCCCGGGCCGCGCTGGCTGGTTGGTGGGAGGCACCGGCGCTGCACGGTGGGGTTCGAGGTAGATACGGTACACGACGAGACTGAATACTTTGCAGCTGCCCAATGCTTGTGTCAAGTCGAGTCAACGCTAGAATGAGCTCCTCAGTCGACACTACTGTCAACAGTCGGCAATCAAAACTGCAGGCAAAATTCCTCACGTTATACTCAGCAGGCGACACTACAGTGGATGCTACATTCCATAGTTGCTACAGACGCGACAACAGACTGTTGTTTGTCAAGAACTGTCACATACTACATCCAGTGTTATCCAATCACTAGATATATATTTCATTTTCACGCGGTCGCTTGAGTCAAGCGAATGTACAATTACGTAGAAATCGCATGTTGGCTTGCGAGGTTGGCTGGGTTGGCTGAGACCCCCACCCGGGCGCGGGTAAGTACAGGTCTCGCGAGATTAAGCGGTAGGTTTTGCACTTTTACATTTCCGGTTATATCTCAGAAACTAATCGATCTACGATGAAGCCATTTTACACGATCATGTCCGGCTTGTTACCCAACAAGTCGATCGCATCTTCAACACTTAAAAGCTTAAGACGACGAAGATATAGCCTGAAGTACACTAAATTTTCTAGGTGCAAAACCTACCGCTAAAACCCGCGAGACCTGTACATTCCAATGACTTGCGGTACAGTATACATTCAGGTGTAACCTGTAGTGACATCTAGCGGTAGCGGTGCAATATAGGTTTGGAGACGTGCGGTGCAGTATACTTTCAGGCGTAAGCAGTAGTGACATCTAGCGGCATTTAACTATGTAACTTCATTCACTTGTCATGCGGTACAGCATAACTTCAGGCGCGCACTGTAGTCGCATCTGGCGATACTGATAGCTATGTCAAAAACTTCCTACACGTGGCAAGCAGTACAGCATAACTTCAGGCGCACACTGTGGTGGCCAAGGTTCAATAGATCTTCGACGAAATCAACGCGGTGCCATTTCCAGGCCGGTATCAACTTCTCAAGGCATGCGGAGCGATTGTAAATTGCTAGTATCCTTTAGCTTCAGCGCTTATGAACCTTTAGCATCTGTGGCTAAAATATGACCATTGAAATTAAATTCCGCTGTTATGTCGGATACAAATGCTTATGAGCGGGTATTGATGAGAAGGAAAATTCCAATGATAGGAGGAAATGTCGATAATTGAAGGGTTTTGAGTGATGTTCACGAAACGGAGAAATGGTCTTAAGAAATGTCGATGATTGGGGATGCCGATGGTCAAAAGCTGTCGGTAACAGATAGAAAGGTCGATAGACGGGACTGAATGAAAAGTACTTTTCAGTGCGGGAGACGGTGATCATGTTTCTATGTACTGTATGTTTTGCGTTGGGTTACTTGCAAATGAGCTGCACAGTTATGATGCTCCTTTGAAAGAGTAGAGGTTTATACAGTCCCTGGTTCAGCTTTCTTTTCTGTGTCGCTGTGTGCCACGGCATCTGTTATTTGCATGCTTTCCTTGCGTAACCAAAACACCAGCCCCCTGCCTAGCATGAGCACAACCATTACGATGTTAGCGGCCCCCAGACTCGTCCCCAGACCCGGAAACTCCACCAGCCCTATGACCGCACTACCCACCATGGGGCCGGCCACTTTACCCACTGAGTAGACGGTACCGTAGACGGCAGCCACCAGCGCCCTGCCCCGCACGGTATCCGGCAGACCACGCGCTATGGACCGGCGCAGCAGCAGACCCAGTAGGATCGGGTAGGCAGCCGCCTGAAACAGCTCGCGGATCCCCATACCGAAACCGAGAAGGAGACGGGAGGGGGGCAGGCCGAATAGTGGGGATGGTGGCATCAGGAGCACCCCCAGAGCGGTCATCGACAGGAACCCGGAAACCAGCAGGAAGGTGTTCTCGACAGCGTCGGAGAGACGGCCCCACGCGGCGCCGGCCGCCGCGTACACCACGAACGAGCCCAGGAAGAAGAGGCCCAGCTCGGCGGGGGAGATGTCCAGCGTATCGTGGACATACACCTCGAGCTGGGGGTCGACAGAGAGCCAGTTGTGAGCCACCACCAGCAGTGCGGCACACGTCAGCCAGTTATCTGGTGTCAGCGCGATCAGCGCCAGCATCCGCAGGAAGCTTGACCTCCTCCAGCGTCTCCAGCAGCTGCTGTCCTCTTCGTCTTCATCCAGCTTCTGCTGCTGTCTCTGGTCATCATCCGATGGCAACTCCGTTGGCATCATCACCACACCAGCGACGAACAGCAGAAGCTGAAGACCTCCGAGGAAGTAGAAGGACAGACCGTAGCCTCCCAGCGCGTACAGCGCCCCTCCGAGGGCCGGGCCCAGGCACAGACCCGCGCCCGACATGGTCTCTATGAATCCCAGCACCGTGTTCAATCGCTCCGGGAACTGACTGGCGACGATGGTACGAGCAGCAGTCTGCACAGCAGCCGTGCCGACAGCTTCAGCAACACGTACAGCTACACTGGCCGATAGGAAGGCAGTGCTGTCGCCAACGAGTCCAACGAGACCAAACGCCACGCCTGTGACGCCGGCGATGGCCACTCCGGCGTGGAAGAGCCGCATCACGCCCAGGCGCGGCGCCAGCCAGCCGGTGACCGGGAACGAGAGCAGCTCCGAGAGCGAGAACGAGCTGAAGACGACGCTGCTCTGCGCGCTGGTGAGGCCTCGCAGACGAGCCTCGTGCGGGAAGAAGGGCACCTGGACGAGCGTGCAGCAACCGGCCAGCACGGTGGCCGCTCCAAGAAACACCAGCAGCCGGCGCTGGTGAGAGCTGATCTTCGACGGCGAGCCAGACGCATCCTTATCTGTCTCCCCTGGAGCTTCTTCAGTGGTGCGACAGTCCTCAGTGGTATCTGACTTTTCCTGCGGCTGCTGATCGGATAGCTCTCTCTTCCCGTCGTCTTCCTTCCTCCTCATGTTGCTCTCGTGTATCGCTGTTTGACCTACGACGGTCAGCTATCGATGCCGACTGACCGGCCCCCGCCGCGACGTTTGGTTCTCACTCAGTGCGCTGTCACACACCGCCGAATGCGGCGTCAGTAATTGGCAAGGCGTGACTTTGATCGAGGTCGGAAGGGGCCCCTCGGAGGCAGACCGGCGCTGTCAAAAACCGGAAATGTCCATTGGCTGTTGGTTCTTCGAATTTCGTTATTGCCCACCGTACACTTATTGGGCATGCGTGTCCGACATTGTTATTGTCATTGCCATTTGACTTTGTCATTAAAAGTCGCTGAATCCTCCTGGCAACACACAAGAACAATGTCGCGTGATTGCGCTTATTGATTCTGTTGTCAACTACAAGGACACCAAATTCCGGACGAAGTCTCATTAGCCAGCGTAGTTACTACAGCACGATCCGTATCATGAGCTGGAGCCATTGTTTTGGTTTTGTTAAGATCATAGTGCGGCAGTACCTACATACAAATTACAATGCATAGCACACAATGGACCGAGCTCAGGCCACATACGTCGTATAGCCAATAAACGACCCCTGAGGGATTCCTAACGGGCATATTTGTGAAATTACTCTGGAACCCATGCATATGACTCGAAAACAGATGCATCATCTCCTTACATTCTTTATTTGAAGCCTTTTGCATTGGTGAGTTAACTTTTCGTGATAACCTACATCATATACCTTTTAGAACTAGGCCCTAAGTTCAGGGCATTCCTAGACGGCTTTGATGACAATATATTAGTCGTTTTCACGACGGCTATCTTGGTTCGTATTTGGTGCAGATGTTGTGCATATTTTTTTTTTCTTCAAATTAGGTTCATTGCGTTTCTTAGAAGTTAGCAGTTTGGATTGCGCAGTTACCTATACCTATACCTTTTTTTAAATAACCGTACACCAGTAAAACGCCTTTTGGGCGAAGAACGAGCGAGCGAGATAGTGAGCCTGCACGTGCGGAAGGGCGAGAGGGTACTTCCAACGGGCTTGTGCAAAGCACCCTTCTAACCGGTCGCTAGCGGTGTGCCAAATTTGAACGCAATCGGCCCAGCCGTTCCTGAGATCTGGAAGCGGCATTCTGCACATGCGCACGTGCGAACAGGGTCCAAACTGACTTTTGCACGGCACCCTACTAACCGGTCTCCAACCGTGTACCAAATTTGAGCGCAATCGGCCCAGCCGTTCTCGAGATCTGGAAGCGCCCCCTGCACGTGCGCACGTGCAGTAGTACCTTAACCGCAACACATGGGAATGCATTGCCTGGTGGGTGCCTACCTGTATGCCAAGTTTCAGCGAAATCGCCCCAGAAATTACCGAGTTATTAAAATGGGAACAAATTTGACACCTCTGTTGTATTTTGCACGTGCACTGGGGGTGACCCACATGCATCGAAAGTATCCTATTTTTGGTAGAAAGGATGCAGCTACCCTATAAAAATTACCGCAAGTCAATCGCCCAAGCGGCTGCTGAGATATGGGCCTCTCAAAATCACTACTTTTGCAAAACAGCTTGAACACCCTTGACTTTTCACGTGGCACGTGCCACGACAGTCACTGAGATGTATCAACAAAAGTAGTCAATTACGGGGTAGAAGGGATGGGGCTACCCAGCAAAAAAGACCGCAGGCCGATCGGTCCAGCAGTTGCTGAGATATAAGCCTCTCAAAAGCGTTACAGGCCGGGCCGGGCCGGGCCGGGCCGCTCATACTGAGATTTTTCCGTTATATTGAAAAGACTCGCTTCGCTCGCTGCGCTCGCTCGCTCGTAATTATTTTCGAGGAAAAACACTGAAATAAATTCATGCTAATGACGATATTGTTGAAAAGAAGTTTTGAAGCAGCTTTGGTCAAATTTGGAGCAATTTATTGGCCAGATAACCCCTGGTGAAAGCGGCTATTACAAAGTAAGAACTGCAGCTCCACCGAGACAGTACACACAGCTAAGCCGCTGAGGCAAAGTTCTTCGAGTTGCATTCAATAGAATGTAAAATTTGGTCTCGTAAATCCCTTGGCAGAGTGGCAGCTTTAAAATGGTGTGTTGCTAATGCTTTATCTTGCGGAAGAGTTCCGTGATAAAGTTCAGCCAGCAATTTCCGAGTCTCCTGAAATAAAGATAGGAACTGAGCTACTTTGCCGACCGAGTTTGCGAGCCCTAGTGGAAACCTTCCGTCGGCATTGCTTCGGGCAATGCTCACTGCAAAGGCAAGTGTTGCGAGAGAGTAAGAGTTCACAAGCCACAGTTCACAAGAGTTCACAGTTCACAAGAGTGCTAAAAGGAGACTGAACCGCCTGAAACAGCGCACCGTGCACTGTTTCAGCCAGTTGATGAGTGAAGCATCACGTGGAAACCGTAAGTAAAAAAGCTGACTACTGCAAGATGTTCAAATATATACTAAGCACCACACATACCTTTGTTGTGAGGTGCAATATGGGGTGTTACAACCATTTTTTTTTTCATTTATTTGCCTTTGATTTAGAGCTGTGTTTGATCTACTACTCTGGCATCCTATCCGTCTTCATCGTGACGAAAGACAATAGCGAAATCGTTGTCATTATATGATTATCTGTGTTAGCCACTGTGCATTAAGTAGTTCGACAGCCGTTTGACAATGCAAAGAATAAGCCGCACGTACATACCTCTCTAGAGAACGCATATGTGAAAACACTTACAAAATCGTGTCTGTGCACTGTCTGTGCATACCTTTTGTTCTGAACGTGGCATAGAAACTCGTCAGCTCAGTACATTCAAACAACGCACTGGTGCAGTGCATTGTTTTTGCAGAATGATGGATATAATAGTGTTTCGTATCACAATGAACTTCGCATGCCATTATTGACTCGGTTATATAAGTTCATATTAGCCGGTCGGTCGCCCTCACCCCCCCCCCCCCCCGGAGGCAATAATCGCTCCTAATGCCTCTCCTGTGGCCGTGTGACCCCCAGCTCTCCCCACGCACTCCTCCCCTCTGCCGGAGAGGAGTGCAGCTCCGTCAATAACTGGCAGAGACCGGCGCCAGCCCAGCTAATCAGTCGGTGACGGCCCCAGTATCGGCCCATTGCGTCCAATCGAGAGCTGCCGCAGCCCGCGCGCCCCCATTTGGCTTGGCACCATGCCAGCGGCCCCTCTGGAGGAAAAAGGGGTCAGACAGGGAGGGGTGATGACTGGGGAGGGGGAGCATCCGGGATTGGCAGCAGTAGGTGCCAGCTGAGGGGGAGGGGGGGGGGCAGGGTCAAGGCCTGATGAGGGACGGGCAGGGCAGGGTCAATGTTGGTAGCATAAGAATAATGAGCGAACACATTTCAACGATCGCTAATTGCTGTTGGGATTGCCTAGCCCTCGCCCGCACATGGGGGGGTGCCACCCCCCCCCCCCCCAGGTAGTCTTTCTGCTCTGCACTCAACATTTTTAAAGCTAGAAGGCTGATTTTTCGTATAGCTGCTCTTCTATCCTTTCTTGATGTCCACTGAAAATTTCAAGTTTCTGTGACTTTTGGTTTTGGAGATATGACCTTGTTTTTCAGGTCATGTCATGACCCAAATGGCCAATTCTCAACATCTTGCGTTTGTCATGGGCCTTGTGAGCTTTTGACACCTTGATTTCGACCTTTTTTGCCAGTCTTACCTCCCACCTATCATGGAACATGTTGTTCGACGATGTACAGGTGTCAAGGTCAGGGTCAAGGTCAACCTAGGTCATCTAAGATAATTGCGTTTTAGGCAAGCTGAATTTACTTTTTGTGAAGTTTTTTGACTGCATTTTTGGTAAAAGCTTCTCAGATCATGATTTCATGTAATATGGACACAAAAACATTCGGTGCACACATCAGTATACACACAGACACACACAGACATACAAACACATATCATTGACCTTGACCTAACTTGACCTGAAATGACCTCAGCGGCAAAAATCTGGTCGGGTAGTGTGACAAAGAGGTTCTAGCTGGCTTGGCACCAGAAAACAGCATCGTCATCGGTATATTATAAGCAGCGCACTTGATATCCAACGGTGACCCAAAACAGCAACATTTTTTAGTTTGACCTGACCTGGAAGATCAATGACTGACCTGAGAAGGTAAAACTGGGTATCATTGGATTCGTCTCTTCCCAAAGAATCGTTTTGGTCTTTACCGCTAAGCTCTATCTCCAACAGGGACGAAATGGCGCGGGGGGTTGGCAACCACCCCCCCATGTGCGTTCTAGGATGGGAAAATGGCATGTGCGGGCGAGGGCTAGATGTTATATATTCAACATTAGCAAAGCAACTGTAGATTTTTGTGCATATATCTATATTGCGACCGTAAAGCGCATGAGGTAGGTACCCATTGTAGTCGCCTAAATATACGGGGCCACCGTCTACATATACGCTATCTGCGAAATAATTTTGATAACGTTTCGTTCCACCGCGTCTACGCCATCTGTAAAAAAATATTTGGTTGTCACATGAACCCCTTGGCCTGACGAGGGCTACACTGCCATAAAAACTAGACCTCAGTACCAAATTAGCTCATAATCCACGAATATTTTCTACACTACGGGTGACTTACATCACCTTGACAGACAAGCTGGGGGTGGGGTCACATTACGGATTTAAAGAGACGACTTGTGTGAGTTGTGCGTACTGCGTAGTTGTGTCCTTCTCGATAGTTCATGTCACCCACCAATGAGGCCCTCCTGCGTCCCCGCCCTGACCTGATAAGCTCGATCATAGCTAGAAGGACCTATCAAAATTAGTAGCTCAAAATGAATGAAGCGCATTTATACAATGATCCATAAACTGCTCGAGGGTGACTAACGTTTCTTTTCATCCTTTTACTTCCGGCCCTCGTAAGTACTGACCGAATAATGCACTCTACCACATAGGAAACACTCTCTAGTACTATAATATACATATAGTACAGCAGCCACGTGTAAGGCAAGCCGTGAGACAGCAGAAGTGTCCCAGTTTTCCCAAGCAGGTCGTACTGGTAAAGCATGTTATTATTCGTGCTTTCCTGTATTCCATTTCCGTCTGTACATATTCAAACATGCCAATCAATGAATGGCGGAGACGGGTCTAAGGTCTTTAGTATCCGTGTAACGAACGTTATTGATGGGTGAAAAGGTGAATGTGTACCTACGCTAGGTAATGCAAAACTTTCAATGCACCGCCAGTCGCCACTTACGCAATGCGTGCTCATTGGTATACCACATGAATGGAAATGAGTCAGAGAATGTTCATTATTCATATACTACATTGCCTGAGTCCCAGGAGCCATTCGGCTTTAGATAAGAGGACAAATGGAATAGGCTGTGCAGTGTGCTTCGATTATTACCCCCCGTGCTACATTTCAAAACTAGTGTAAAATAACGGACTGGCTGGTAATGGGACCAGGTGGTCCACTAAACAGGGCATGCTGCGAATGACACACTACTCCCATACACATCCGCGCTACCCGGCAGTTGCACTTTCATGATGCACCGGTAAGGTTTTCCCGATCTGATCACCTGACATGAGGTACTCATTGGTACTTGAAACTTTTAGGACATTTGTCGAATAGATGCCGTAATAGGGTGTGCCAAATTGGTGGCGTCACGTTTCACTGTATTTTCTGCACTCCCTGTGAAAGACGTATGTAGTTATTCCAAATTCCAATGTTGCACGCTAGCCATGCTAGATTATTTAAATTTACCGTGAATATGGATCGTTTTTTTGTGACCTGGTGACCTGACCTAAGATGACTGGAAATTGAAATTACAAAAAAAATGCTACAAAAATGTGCTATAGAATATGCCAACTTTGGTAGCGCTACGAGCCACCGTTTTCAAGCTATTTGCGAGAACGTTAGAGCTGGTCCACCACCCCTGGCTCGGAGAGGGTTAAAGGGACTATCCCACCTTTAACATGGGGTTTGAGTTGAGATAGCCAAGTTTGCGGCGAGGTTCATAAACCACTATCTATCTAGGTTGCAACCCACGCGGCCTCTTGGTGTTGAAGAAATTCGTTCCCTTCATTTGAAAATGGGCCTTGCGCAAGGCCCTATCTTCAACATGGAGCGACCGTTAGTGTGACGTCACCTCGTTTAGTCATTCTGATTTAAATGGGTTTGTTCGTTGAAAAATCGCTTAAAACTTGGTCTGAACTTTGTTGTGGTGCCTACAGAGTAAAAAGAATCAGCTTTATGACAGTAATGTGGCCTGGGGAAGGAGGTAATTTTGGGCTGTGACGTCACATATTTGAAAGTTTGTGTTTGGAATATGGGAAGCCTAAGATGTTTAATGAAAAATAAATGCCAGAACCGTGTTCCTGGTCATCCAATCTATAAAGTCGGGCACAATTTAACTGGTTTTAACAACATTTTAGAAGATGGGATAGTTCCTTTAAGGTCAGGTCCCTTCCGACAGGTCAGGATGTTTGTTCAGTGAGAGCGTGCTGCATAAAATCGGATTTGGCAGCACGCTCTAATCTTGTGCCTTTCTCGACTCACTAGCTCATTTAATTCTCAGTTCCACTCCTGCCTTTTTCAGGTCGGATTTGCAAACTGTTCTCGTGGGTTCACATCCTCTCGAGCTTCTCGTTATTTTCAGAGCCTTTGAAGTGGCATTGTAGGAGCTCAGAGCGAGGCTATTATTATGTTCGCCTGCTGCTGAAGCGGCCGAATGCACTGTAAGCTCTCAACGCGGCTGGAAAAGCGTCAGCTGCAGTGCGTTTGTTTTGTCAGTTTCACGGCTCAATGGTCGACGGAAAACCGAGTTGGATGTTCACAGGCCCGCGCCAGCGTTTGACTAGTTAAACATACACCGATAGAGTTCCGATGGTATGTATTGTGTTGATCTCACGCAGCACACGCCACACGCACACCAAGAGCACACACACACACACACACACACACACACACACACACACTGATTACACGCGCCGTCCGGCCAGCGAGTGAAACACCTCCGCGGAGGCCGGCGAACGTACGTACGCCCACCGCCAGTCTCAGATATGTCTTACAAGGGGCGGAAGACAGGCCGCGTGACGGCATACAACTCCATTGCGAGATAACATTACATACTGTGAATCTATGACGACACACATACACACGCACAAATCGGCGATACTTACATAAGACATAGCATTTAGCATAACAACGACATACTTCCATGATGACGTCACTCGCACGTTCTGTAGTGCCCTGATGACATCACACAATACGTCACGTATTTGTGATATCATTCCGATTTAACCTACAGATGATTGTGCGTATCGGTCCCAAACGGGTTATGTTACAAGTGAGTAAAATCGCACACAATATACTAAGACCAGCGTATGTCGGACAATCAAGAATCATAGCCAGCCAGCGACCAGAGAATTGTGCCGTAGGTCGGTTATCACTCTTGACAAGTCTGTGTGCACATACTTTGAGAGCACGTTTGCGTACAAACAAAACACTCTTGTCTGCAGTTGAGAACGCGACACTTGCTTTGACGCTCACGCACACGACGTAGTCAGCCTTTCAAGGGTAGGCCTGCGTCAAAAACAGTGAAGCAGACAGGACTACCGCCATTACGATTGTGGCGTAGACAAGAAGATAGTTAAACAATATGGAAATAGTGACGCATGAAATAACTCAACTGTAAACCCACATTTTGTGCATGTGAAAAGCACAATGGAAAGCTCAAAGAAAACCTTACAGAACAACAAGTAAATAATGCACTCAAGATTCGCCAACAACATACTAAGCCCATGCTGATTGTCCTCAGCAGCCAGCATACTGGAACAACATAAGAGACAGAGGACAGAAGATACGGACAGAGGGCACACGGACAGACCACGCGCTCACGTATCCCTAGACACACAAAACGGTGAACTCGGTTTATGGGCGGCGGTAATTAAACACACACGTCTGGATCACATCAAGTAACATTGGAATCGAATTTCGAATGTACAATAAATTGCCATGATATACAATAATATGTCGAGTTTTAACGGGGCATGAAATAAAAAGCAGCCGGAGCAATCCTGTTAAGATTATGTGGTTATCAGAGGAACCAAAGCCACTAGGCCGACACCTGCCGTTGGGGAGGAGCGGAGACGTGTGAAGGGTGGGTGTAGTGGACTGGGGGCTATACACGGCGCCCCAGAGGTGACCCGGGGGCCCCGGGCGGGCCCCTGGGGACGGGCCGGGCCCAGGACGGGTCCCGGCGGCAGTGGATGCCGGTCGGTCGATCGGCCGACCGGAAGGCAGCGCTCCAGCTGGAAGTGTGAGTTCCGACGGTCGCCCAGAGATGGCGCCAGCAGTCGGGGGCTGTGTGACTGCACGATTCAAACGGTGGACCACGGGCCGGACAGTTCAATTAACGGGCGAATTGGTAGCCATATCAGTTGATCCAGGACTGGGGGTAAACAGTGTACGGGAGAAATGACCACCCCGCGCCAGACACATCGCAGGCTTCCGTCTCACTTCACGGCAAAGATACACATGAACTAGAACTGAATGATAAAAACGCACAACACAGGTGTACACCGTTATACGCAGGTACAGCCATACACATAAACAACACAGACATGCCACTCATCGATGCATAAGCCTACACTCCCTCACAAACACCAAACACGACCACACGAGAATATTGTGCGTCTCTCTCTCTCTCTCTCTCTCTCTCTCTCTCTCTCTCTCTCTCTCTCTCTCTCTCTCTCTCTCTCTCTCTCTCTCTCTCTCTCTCTCTCTCTCTCTCTCCACACTCTACCTCCGCCACGCACACACACATACATACACACACACTATCATTATACCACCAAAATCTCCCCCAAAACAAACCTTGGCTAAACAGAACAGCATTCGATCAGGGCGGCACATAACCAGATAACCATTTGGACCAGAAGTCGCTGCAGCGGCCGTGACCCATTGGTCTGGGTGGGTCAGCCTACGCAGATCAACACGGGCTCTGTACGTCTTTGGTCTCCCTCAGCGAGCATAGAGCCACACCAGTCTGTCACATTGATAAACCTAATCGTGCATCTCCGCATCTGTCAGTAATATCGCGCCCAAAAAAGACAGGACTAAGTCGGCACACACGTACCGAAAACAACAACACACAAACGGTGAAATTCGCACTGGGTTAGCCACCAGAGGCTTATAGGTGATTCGGTGAGGACCACCGGCTCCTCCGACTTGAAGAGAGCACAGTGTGGTATAAAACGGACGACCGCGGGGCATGGTTGGGAGTGTGGAACCATGGCTGCGCGACTCCAGCCCTGGAGTGACTCCGAGAGTCTGACTCTGACTCACCGAGTGCCCAAAACTGGCGCAAAGACTGGAGCAGAGGAGTCTGTAAGACAGACGCCTCAGCCGGCCGGCACAGCAGCCCAGCACTCCACAGTCACACCGTACAAAAATAGAGAGTTCCGTCTTGTGTCGACCGATCCGCGGCTATATCTGCGGCCTCCTGAGCAAACTGAGTCACTTCTTTGACACCCCAGCAGCATAGAGCCAGAACAGTGGAAACTGCCACGCCAGAAGCGCCATGAGTACCGCCCCCGCTGGGCCCTCTGGTCGCCCTCAGTCGCCGCAGTATCCGCTCACCGCCGTGGCACACCGACCTCCATCCCTCAGCGTGCAGCAGCCGCGTCAGTCGGTTGGTCCCGGGCCAGGAGCAGGCTATCACAGACGGCCAGTCGGGCCGCTCCTTCACTCGACGGCGAACCCACACGTCTCCTCCACCGCCTGCGTAAGCTTGTCGTACATCACCTGAGGAAAAGACGGCAGAGGGGTAAAGGAACAGCACATCACGGTAGGTATATCAGCGGTAAATAGCACATTACCCGGGGCAGAAACGGCGGACAGGTGAATACGGGCGGCATATCGACGGTCATAGATAACATGGATCTTCATGTTATCTATGCAACGGTATATCACCGATAGACAATATATTACTTGGAGCAGGACGGTGGGCAGGTAAAAGGACAGGTCATTAACACAGAATGGTACACCAGTAGTGAGCAGCACATCACGAAACGACGGAGCAATGATGGACAGTATATGAGCAGTGAAATATGAATGTACGGCACATCGGCATTGGTCTGTGCGTCATCATTGGAGCTGGGTAATTGGATGGATCTGGAGAGCGGCGATTCTGTTACTGGTTCTAGAGTTCCTGCTACTGTATGTTTCACTTTACACATCGTGGCTAGGTCACTTTGACCGTGCTTTGTGGATCCTTTGAAGCAGAGCTGGGATGGGATACTATGGCTATACTGGGTGTTCTGTTAACCATCAAAGCTGGGATATTTGGACGGTACTGGGGCGTATTTTGTCACCCTTAGTAGTCAGTACTCAGTACTTCCCTCGCAGCTGGGGTATTTGGACAGTACTGGGTGTACCTACCAGCTGTGGTACTATGTTCATGCCCCTTACATAGTTATAGCTGGCCAGATACTTGGGTGGTACTGGGTGTGCCTGTGATATTGTTTTGAACCGCTTACCTCGTAGCTGGGGTATTTGGGCGGTTACCAGACGCTGTTGTTAGTTGGGGCGTTCCACGACAAATCGACAAATAAAAAATTAAATTTGCACCCTCATATTTTATTTTTCGTTGAAAACTGGTGTAAGGGGTTGTGATGGGCGGGGAAGCCAGCTGTGGCAAGGATTTTTTTTCTCCGAACAACGGTTTCCGAGATATAGCCTCGGGCAATTCCTGGAGGTCGCGCTGCAGCCCTATGTTTGGCGGCCTATAACTCAAAAACTATTGGTTTTCTACGATAAAAACTTTATATGGTTCAACTCACAATCAGACAACAAACATTTTGGCTATCTCGGATTTTCATTTTTTGAAAATTTTGATCACGTGATCTTTTGACCTATTTTTCGAAGTGACCTTGATATTTTCCCCACTGAAAGTTGCAATTTTGTCTGATGACGATTAAAGCCTTATCGATTGTCATTCATATGCGAAAATAAAAAAGTGGATATCGCCCTGCGTTGACCTCAGGTCAGGTCATTTTTATGACCTGTCCATTATTACGAGCGGGAGCGACAGTGAGATCTCGAGAATAAAGCAAGATAGCGACAAGCGGTAAACGTTGCAGGGTACAAACGGATAAGGTCTATAATTTTTACTGAGGTCATTTTCAGGTCACGTCAAAGATGACGTCACAGGAGCAAAAAGGAAGTCAAAATTGCGGCACTACATATATATGAAGTTTTTCTCGAATAACTTTCAAGGTATCCCAGCTAGGAACAAACCAATAGCACCATCGTGATCCTCTCGTCGATCCGCATCGAAACATATGTATGTTGACCTCGAAAGGTCGAAAGGTCAAAAGTTGACCTTAGGTCACGTGACGAGCGGGAGCGACAGCGAGATCTCGAGAATAAAGCAAGATAGCGACAAGCGGTAAACGGTGCAGGGTACACACGGATAAGGTCTATAATTTTTACTGAGGTCATTTTCAGGTCAGGTCAGAGATGACGTCACAGGAGCAAAAAGGAAGTCGAAATTGCGGCACTACATATATATGAAGTTTTTCTCGAATAACTTTCAAGGTATCCCAGCTAGGAACAAACTAATAGCACCATCGTGATCCTCTCGTCGATCCGCATCGAAAGATATGTATGTTGACCTCGAAAGGTCGAAAGGTCAAAAGTTGACCTTAGGTCACGTGACCTAAGGTCAACTTTTGACCTTTATCCGAGATAGCCAAAATGTTTGTTGACTCATTGTGAGTTGAACCATATAAAGTTTTTATCGTGGAAAACCAATAGTTTTTGAGTTAGAGGCCGCCAAACATAGGGCTGCAGCGCGACCTCCAGGAATTGCCCGAGGCTATATCTCGGAAACCGTTGTTCGAAGAAAAAAATCCTTGTCACAGCTGGCTTCCCCGCCCATCACAACCCATTAGACCAATTTTAAGCAAAAAATAAAATATGAGGGTGCAGGGCACTTGTCGATTTGTCGTGGAACGCCCCAGTTGTTACTCCTCGCTTACCACGTAGCTGGGGTATTTGGGCGGTTACCAGACGCTGTTATTATTCCTCGCTTACCTCGTAACTGGGGTATTTGGGCGGTCACTAGACACTGCTGTTACTCCTAGCTTGTCTAGTAGTTAGGGTATTTGGGCGTTCACAAGACGTTGTTGTTATTCCTCGCTTACGTCGTAGCTGGGGCATTAGGGCGGTACTGGGTGTATTAATGATGCTGTGCTAGCGGCTCTTACCTCGTAGCTGGGGTACTTGGGCACGTCGAGCCGGTTGAAGCAGGTGTGCGCCTTGGGCAGGTTGCCGGCCGGCGCGTCGATAAGGTGGATGGTGAACGGACGCGGACCCGTGGCGCCCGTCGAGCCCTGAGCGTGGAGCGGACACACAGCTCCGTTAGAACAATACACACCGGGCCGGGCCAGTCATACAGAACAGAATGGGGAGGCGCTGATAGCGATACATTCAAACCTTATAAGGCCGATGGTGTTTGAGTTCTATGATGAGAACCAGCATATAACATGACTAATGTGTGCACCCATTAAGATGGTTTAAAAACGAGAAACAGCATTTCCATCAGTAACTTATGGGTCTGAATTAGCTGCGAAATAGGTTTTAGATTAAGACATGCACGACAAATGCCAGTATTCACTCTTCCAGCCCCCACTAATCGTTTTGAGACAACCCAAATCGGCAAACACACACAGCCCTCAACCCGCGTTATGCCTGGCTCCATTCGGCGGCCTGCTGGGCTCACCTGGAGACCTTTGAAGCCCTGCAGCGGCACCCGACTGCTGCCGGTGACAAACTGCAGCAGACGGGCGCGCATCTCCTCACTATACGAGTCGACGATCCGCCAGAACCACCGGACCACCTCGTCCTCTGCAGTGCAGTGCTGTGGAGGGATACAGGGGGTCAGATGACAGTATATAACACATCTCCTCACTGTATACCTACCGTGCTGTGGAGGGGGTATAGGGGTTTAGCTGACACTGTATAACACATCAGAGGCCTCTTGCACCAAACTACCTAGCTAGGTAAAATCGAAAAACCGGTTTCAGAATAAGCTAATCTAACGGTGGTAAATTTGTTTGCAATAGCCCAATACATTATCCTACATGTGCTTGCTAAATTTTGCACGCAAATTGTCACATTTGAGACTTGGACTGGTTATGCGATGCAAAATAATCTAAGCATTGGTGCAAGAGGATTTTGGTGCAAGAGGCCTCAGTACTGTGGAAGGAGGGATACGGCGGGGGGGGGGGGGGGGGTCAGCCGACACTCAGCATCTACCTGCAGCCCGGGAGACGCAGGGGGCTACGGCACTCTTATAACACATCAATGCAGCTGCCGGAGGTAGCATGATGAGAGGACACTCCGCATCTAACTGCTGCCGGGGGTAGCATAGTGAGAGTGCATATTAGTGAGTAGCATAGCATAGCAGCATAGAGAGAAACAAATAAAATAATAACGATGGTCAACCTTTTGAATCAAACCCATCACTTGCAATGAAATATCGAAATTCGGAGACGATCCTTCGGGGAGGACAAAGCCACCTTTCCCAATACGCCGTCGCCGATCATGTTTGTCAAACAGCTCGCCGACGTGACGGCGCTATAAACTGCGGCTCCCAATCTCGGCTGTGGGCCGAAGTGGAACACGATACGACGCTAATTTCCCGCGGAGCGCGGCAATGGTCCGTCTAGTAGTGATGGGTGGAGCGGGTCCACAACACAACACACAACGGCGAGGGTGGCGGGAGAGACAGCAGAGTGCGAGAGAGGAGAGAGAGGAGAGAGAGAGGAGAGAGAGAGAGAGGGAGAGACAGAGACAGACAGAGAGAGACAGAGACAGAGAGAGAGAGAGAGAGAGAGGGGGGGGAGAGGGAGAGGGAGAGGGAGAGGGAGAGGGAGAGGGAGAGGGAGAGAGAGAGAGAGAGAGAGAGAGAGAGAGAGAGAGAGAGAGAGAGAGAGAGAGAGAGAGAGAGAGAGAGAGAGAGAGAGGGGGGGATCTGATTAACAGAGTGCACAGAGATAGACAGAGGAAGAAGGATGAGGAGCGAAGAGGTGGGAGAAATCAGGGACTGACGCACGACTAGGCAGAGAGGACCCACCTTGAGTCTGGTGTTTTGTTTCCAGTCTTCGACGTCGATCTTTCCCAGCCCGCCGATGAGCAGTTCCAGTTCCCGTTCGTCGAATGTCTGTAACAGTGCACCAAACAGGTCAGCCGGCAGCACGACAGTCAGGTCAGTGCGTTCACAGGGTGACGGGACAGAGTCGGAAGCGGCGCCGGTCCGTACAGCGGCGCACTGTGGCACAGTCGACCTAATAACGCAGGCAGGACAGTAGATCAGATGGCCTTTCCTGCCGTCAGAGGTGACACCGGTGGGGCGATGCTCCCCGGCACCCTCCACGGATCGGCTCCCTCCCAGATCCACACACACACGCCAGACTGCGCCTCACTAAGCTCATTACCATTTCCTCGCTCCCTTGTCGATTTTTCATCCTTCGTTCCCACACTGCTTCCGCCTTCCTACATCTTTTGTGGTTTGCTTCCAACTCTCCCTCGCTTGCTTTTTCCACCTCTAAATCTTCTTCCCATTCTTGCCATACTCTTATCCATATCCCTCGGCTTGCTCCCTCTCTCATTCCTTCCCTACATTCCCTGCACCTTCCTCCCGTCCCAAATCCATCCCATCACGCCTCCCATCCTTCCTCCCTCCCTACCTTGAGCAGTGTCTGCGGTATGAGCTCGGTGAAGCCCTTCTGTAGGCTCAGGAACTGCTGCTCGATGCCCTGCATGAAGCGCAGCTGCACGTACAGCTTCACGTACTCCCGCTTCGTCTCCTCTGTGACGTGCAGGTCCCGGCCACCTGCGGAGGGGAACGGGGAGTCAGTGTGGGGGTGTATGGAGGGTAGGAGAGGGGTTATAGTGGAAGGACAGGGGGAGGGTGACGGGAAGGGGTGGGGAGTCAGTGGGGAGGTGTGTGGAGGGTGGGAGAGGGGTTATAGTGGGAGGTGGCACGACAGGACAGGGTTAGTGTAGTAGGTTAGTATTAGGGTTAGTAGACATGAGGTGGGAGAGGGGTTATAGTGGGAGGCGGCAGGACAGGGCAGGGTTAGCGTAGTAGCCTAGGTGGGGTTAGTAGACTTGAGGGGTAGGAGAGGGATTATAGCAGCAGAACAGGACAGGATTAGTGTGAAGAGGTATCACGGGCAGAGGAAGGAAGAGGTCAGTGTGGGGATGCAAGGGGAGCGAGCGGGCCGAAAAGTAAGAGTGAAGAAAGGCAGCCTCAGCAAACAACACTCGGCGACGCTCCTTCCCTAACTAGCAACACTAGAAAAGAACACTCCGATTGAAGAATTAAGCGGAACGACTTACAATGATTTCGATAAGAGTCACGTCTAAATTAAATATTGTATTACTATTACCAGCGCCATACGGCGTGACCTTTCTACCCTCCCACCCCAGCCCACTCACTACACGAGCCTACACGTCACGTCACGAGTCCACGACACCAAAGGCCACCCGATCAGGGCTCTTACCTGGTTTGAGGTCCCGGACGGTGACGTGTCCGTAGTGGTCGTGAGGAACGCTGAACGTCATCTCCAGAAGGTGCTCCTGAATGTTGTTCTCCCTGGGGACAGAGCAGGGGAGGCGGTCAGCGGTGGAGAGAGTGATGGCAGGCGGACAGTGGGGCAGGGTGGTCGGGACAGCAATACCACTACTAGGATATCAACCATCTTTTGACATCTGAGCACAAAACAAGCTTTGCCCAGATTCTATTTTCCAATGAGGAAATGAAAATAAGTGATGCTGAGTAAGGAAGAATTTCCGATGCAAGTACCAGAGCCAGTGCCAGTCCCCGAAGCACGGTACTTATATGCCCAATGGACGCATACCACGACTACGACACGCTCCTGACGTTGAAGTACCCGCCATTCACAAAGGTATCCCCACCCGGATACTCACAGGATCCAGGTGAGGTTCCGGTGCAGGTCCGGGTCCACCTGCTCGATGTCCGGCAGGGCGATCGGCTTGTTGAGCAGCATCTTGTAGAAAGGCATGGTGAAACCGCCGTCGATGTAGTGCCCGTGGAAGATGGCCATGCCGATCACACGGCCTACGAAGTGGAAGTATGATAGATGTTCCTGTGGACGGGGGAAGGGGAGGTCAGAGACGCTAGGGGTCGCAGGCAGGCGGGGTCATACTGGCGGGTGGTAGACACTGGGGGTGCTGAGGTGACAGGAAGCCGTGTCAGCTTGGTGTCAGCTACCCTAAGGTGACGCGCGTCTGGCCTCGGCCGGTCGGTGGCTGCCTCAGCTGTCTCTCACTCTGCCGGGGCAGAGCGGGTCTCGACTCTCACCAGGAGCAAGGGCCGATACCCAACCAAAAAACCCGATAGCCTCCCCAACCTCGGACGCTGTGCCTCGTCCGAGAGCCAATTCTGGCGCAGAGATGTCAATCGGAAACTAAAGCATTGGTACACCAATGTCAAGCCAACGTTCCTATTGATTTGTTGAATTATCTTTAGACTCCCGAATCGTCAAGTGGGGTTGATTTATAAGAATACTACCCGATCACTCCATTTCCACAACTTGGTCGTCTCTTATTTGCCCACGTTTCTCGTCGGTAACAGATTTGGTTTCGTTTACCAAACTTCAGAAACTGACACCACTTCTCTGGAAGGATGTCCCGACCCAACCGCTTCCGTGCAGTTGACAGCGCTGATTGTAGCGACCGAGGTGAATTGGATATCGCCGGGTCGCTTCAATCACACCACGCCGCATTGAAATGCATAGCGCCGGCGATCTATCGCCGAGTTTAGCACTACACAGCGCTACCAGCTGATAATCCCGAGCCGTCCCAGTCACCAGGCAGATCAATCGGCCAGACGCGTGGGATATGGGAGCGTTTAGGGGAAGGCGTGGATGTGGAGGGGGTGTGAAGTGCACCTGCGTCATTTGTCCACCTGTGTCAACACATAGACCGTGAACACACTGACCGCGTATTCTCAAATAAGTTGGGTGATTTTGGGAGGGGGTGGGGGCGAGAGGGAAGCCCATATGCCTAATGATTTCCCAAATAATAACAATATGAGTAGTAAGAGACAAATGTACATATTGAGACGGACACAACACATTCGGGTGGACGCGTTTCGTCAAGTGTCTTGACGAAAAGCGTCCACCCGAATGTGTCGTGTTCGTCTCAATATAATAACAATATGTAGATGACATTTTTAAGTTTTACACCAACAAGAACGAAACAGCTATTTTCAAATTTACTTTTCCGGATTATATAATTACTTAACTATGTACGGATGCTCCTAAGCCACAGAATGTTGTTTTGTATTGTCCTATGTCTCAGCAAGCAAAGATACAAATGTAAAAATCGTCCTACGACTCGAGCGCCAGAAAACGGCATACACTCCTAACAGGAATCCTTAGCCATGGCACAAATACCTGGCCGGGCCGGGTTTAATTCGAACACCAGCCGCTTATTGCTGGTGCTAAATTTCGCCTGCCGTGATACATGGCGTTCTCAAGACAGCCGGTGCACCTAAATCCAAGTCCCGCTTATAAGATTCAGAAGCCAGGCAGCTTCGTGGCCTCGGGAGAGATTTAGCGACACCTACGGGTACAATTAGTGGAACAATGTCATGCATAAATACCATTGGAGCGCATAATGATGACAAAGCTGCTTGCTGGTGTTCCGAACATGTGAACTTTAGGCAGCAGTCATTGGATGCCATCGCCTAAATTGACATAAAAATACCGTTGGACGGAGTGGCCGACAGAGGCAAAGTTTTTTTATGGATTCATAGCCGAGAGACCGGCATGCATGTAGAAACTGGCAAACAAGCATGGATTGAATTGCACTGGCAGTATACATACACTATACATATAGATAGAACCAAATCGTAGAGACCCTTTGACAAGAAAAAAAATAATATGCATGACGATGACTTGACGACGAGAAAAAATCATCGGGGAGCCAGGGACAGTCAAAAGAGCAGCAATTTTCAGGCACGGTAAGGCACGCTAACCAGTTAGAGACCAGAGCTGGATATCGGCTGTCAGTGTTCTGTGATACATGTGGAAGGCAGTGATGGACGGCAGCTGACCAATCAGCAACCGCATCGCACAGCGTCTGTACATGCCTCGACTGACGGGGTCAGAGTTCGACATTTAGTGACCGAGAGTCGGAGCCGTGGACGGACATTTAGGACGACCAGTCTCCCGTCCCAGCCGGCCGACCCGGCTTATCAGGCCAACTGTCATCGTCACTAATCTTTGACCGTTGTCTCATGAATCAGTCCCAATAGTTGGAATGGATGGTTTTCAGACACGCGACCCATAGCTCACAGAGCCGTTTCTAATCGCCGCTGTTCGATCAAGGGATTCCGGGTAGCTGAAAGGCGCACTATAAAACAAAAACTTTGACTGCTGCGCACATCGCTAAATAATTAGACCCGCCTTACAGTCACAGGCAATATAAATGTATCCTGGTCACCCCCGATGTTATGTGATCATTGCCAGCAATGTTCTCAGCCATCCTGACGACTGTGTTTGCAATCAATGTGGCCAGCGCCGGTAAAGCCAGTCAGTGCATCAAATATCACACACCTCAATACAGCTCCAATATTGCAAACAGGATGCAATATCAACTACCAAAGCAATATTGTGTTTTTGTTCGTTTACTAGGGCTTCAGATCGCACCGAATGCAATAGTCATTTTAAGCTCGTAGCGTCAGTCATGTGCTGTCAATAAATTTGACACGAGACCAATGTTTCATTTGTAAACTGAGAGCACCATCTAGCCCAAGAAAACACTCCCCTTCCTTCCAGGCTCAACGAGCCAGCCTGGACCATATGCTGACCCCCGCGGGTGTATGTCTCCAGCCCCCGTCACTCACCGGGTTAACCTCAGAATTGGGGTTGATCTGCAGTGTGTAGATGTCGTCCCGGCTATACTGGAACAGGCCGTAGTAGGGGTTCAGCATCTCGTGCGACAGCAGGTACAGCCACTCGCGCGCCACGCCGCCGTAGTCGAGACCCTCCTCGCCGCGGAACTTGACCATCAGCCGCTTCCGCAGCTCCTTGGGCGTCTTCTTCATCACGAGACGGTACGACTCCTGTCGGGGCAGCCGAGGGGAGGGTGTCAGTGACAGAGGGAAGAGACGTTTCTCACAAGTAGCCGTTGTCTGGAGATTTGTCAAACATCATCATGGTAAGAAAAATGAAATAGACCAACAGAATGCAATCAATATCTATTTAGACGTGTTAGTTTAAAGTGAACTAACACTATTACTATCACGAGCCGAAAAGACGACAAGACATGTTCCGCACGAATGTTGTGCGAGGGAGGTCACTCTCGTCTCTAACTGGACTTATGCACGAACTGTGCAATGGAAGCTCTACGATAAGCTGAGCCGCTCGTTCGCGCTACACTTACCTCGAAGACCTCGTCTCGGCTGACCTCCAGCCGACAGTGACCAGACTGCGGCTGGAGGGTACTCAGCTCAGCCTTCAGTACCTTCATCTTGGCCACCAGGTCCCGCCGGTACTTGGGAAGGATCTCCGGCTGATAAGAGAAACACACAGGGTTCATGGTTACTGACGGGAAATGGACAATAAGTTACAACGGAACAGCCGCTGGGAGCGGGCCCTTTTCTGACGAACAGAGCTTAGTATTGTCTCATAACCGACCGCAAACAGCTGCAATGGAGACACAAAGCGAAGACACTAGCCCTTCTGGCATGTATTCGAACAGCATCCAAAAAGTAGTATGCTGTTTTGTATTTACAATGCCAGTGGCAGCTCAGAAAACCAGTGTAGGTAATATCGAGTCAAAAATAAAATACCCACATCAGACCACATCCCAGCAGCTGCCAACCACAGCTACCCCCACAACCCCTTTTTCTCACGGACCGCCCCTGCCTTCCCGTCCCTCCCTCACCTGGCCGCCGTCCGTGGCGCCGCCGGCTGCTGGCAGCGGGGCCGGTGCGGGCGCCGGGGCCGGTGGCGCCGCCGGGTTACGGGCCGGGAGAGGCGGGGGCTCGGTGGGCGCCGGGGCCGCCCGACTGCCCCCGCCGGGGAGGGTGGAGTAGGGCGGCGACTGGACGGCAGGGTCCGCCGCCGGCTCCTGGGGAGGACGGGAGGACGGTCAGTACAGCCGAGCACGGGTGGAGAGAAGAGACGACGCATGATGTACATTAACTGAATTGAACACATCAGCGGACGAGCAATGCCATCTACGACTATCTAGCAACATTCCCACGCTCATGCGCTCCGAACAGCCCCATAGTTAGACACCATTAGCACCTCCGCAACCACTCCCCTCGCCCCGCCGCGCTGGCTGCCGCCGCGTGTCAGGCTTCGGTCAGTGGCTTTCAAACAGCCACTCAACCGTGACTGGGATAGGTGGCGCCTTCCCCTCAGAGTCGCGATACTCTCAAGAGAGACTTTACCCGAAATACGCCTCAGTGAGTCAGAAAGTGCTGGTCCCTGCTCAAGGTGCACCTTTGCAGGGGTGACTAGGACCTCGTTTATGACAGTACCCTCCACAAGATGTACCCCTGCACCCCAGTATACGTACAGTCGCGGGCGCCGGTTCCTCAATAAGCCGCGACTGCCTCGCCGAGCCGCCCGTGGTCGTGGTCAGACGGGGATCGGCGAACTGGGTCGTCCTGTCGGTCAGAACAGGGGCGCAGTCGGTCAGACGAGGTCACACGTCAGGCCGCAGGCGAGAATAAGTACAGATCAACTCAGCACTGAGATCAGAAAAGGTCACAAGTTAGGACTCAGGTCCCAGTACATCCGCCATCCCCATGAGATGATGAATCCAATGGCGAGTGAATATCCAAGCCTGCCGCAAGTTGGTCCAGTTCTGAACAAGTGCAATGCAATGCTTCTTTAGCATACAAAGTGATGTGGTTCCCATGATGTTTCGTATTTTGATGTTGATGTTTCGATGCATATAAAATGATGCTGATATGAGATGGAAAGAAAACAAGAAGGTAGCTCCCACAAAAAGAATAACAAAAATACTCAGACACAGACCCCACACCCCGCCCGTCCTTTGCCCGCGCAGCCCACCTGTTGACATGGTCCACAAAGTAGACGCGTCCCGAGTCAGTGAGCCGCATCTCCCAGCCGGCGGGCAGCGGCGGCAGCTCGGCTGAGGCCGGCGGCGCCGCCTGCTCGCCACGGGGCAGCCGCGGGTCGTGCCACGTGGCGCGGCCCGACGGCACGTGCCAGTAGTACACCTGGCCCTGAGACGTGGTGCGGATCTCGTACCTGACGGGGAGAGAGGTCAGGGACGAGTTAAAAACCGAGCATTGTAAAAACATCATGATACCTGTTTACAGTCGTCTGTGGCGGGTACGTACTAAAGCATTGACAATGCTATAGAGCACGGTACCTATTATGTGTTGCATCTGCCCACAGTATAAGCGAGGTTTAAAATCATACAGAAACAAGAAAATGTCGGTAAACGGTGGACAAGGAACTGGCTGGTGCCAATCCCGCCCTGAGAGGACAGACTCTCTACTGTCTGATAGAATCAGGATCGCCGGCGCCGCTCACCCGTCGGGCAGGTCGTCGGGCTGGTGCAGCTGGTTCCTGCTCAGGTAGTGCTGGTGCCGCCGCCGCTGCGAGCGCCTCTCCCCCCTCTCCGTCGACGAGCGGCGCGGCGGGCACTCGCCGGGAGAGGGTGAGGAGCGCCGGCCCCGCTCCTGCTCGCCCTCGCCGGCGGCCGGCGAGACCAGCGCCGCCTCGAGCGCCGGCCGCTGCGGTCGCTCCCACTGCGTTGAGCGTGTCACGTGGTTGACGTAGTAGGGCCGGCCGTTGGGCGCGCACCGCTCCTCCCAGCCCTCTGCCAGCTCGTCCTGAAAGAGAGAGAGAGGGAGAGGGTGAGAGAGCAGCTCCATAGTCACAGGGCCAGGGGAACGACTGGTATACATGTCCGGACACAACCGACGCCAGTGAGCCGCTGTAAAAACCCTCGCAGGCATTCCCCGTGCAACTGGGAGGCGTCATTGCTATAATCATCCACCAGCAGTAGTCTCAGCATCGTGTTCACTGGGCGGCAAAATAGAACAGGCCTCTTACGGGTGTTTACTCTTGCCTGAATCGGGACTACGCCCATATGTAAAGGGGGCGCTGACGGCACTGTTCGCTGTATTTGAAGGACCCTCATTCACTTTCACAAAACAAAGGCTAGCATAACAGATTGGGAGCCTTAGCCGTGGCATTGCAGGCAAATCTCAAATCTCAATGCACCAGAACATCGTTTGTAGGTCAAGTATGAAAAGGCTCCAGTCGATCCCCGCCCCGTTTCCGAGGCCGTTGGTGAGTCCGCCCCGAGCTCAGCTCGACCCACCGCTGCGCGGCTGGCGCGCGTGGTTGGCATCTCAGCAGAGTGAGGCCCGACCTCGTGAAACAAGGCGCTGCACTTGGTACGCGTGCAGGACCGCACATCAAAACACAGACAAAATACCAATGACCCCCTATGAGATACCTAATGCCAGACGAGTAGTTAATATTTGACAGACAATAACTGGGAATAGAAGGCTCTGCCGCACGACATAGGTTGACTGACACAGCTTGTTCATGTAATGCTATCCTCATCATAAACGCTTTACATTGCGTGATCAGCGGCGCAGTCTATCATTCCAGTCAACTTGTGAGGGTGGAACATCATTAGTCATCATTAGTCATTTAGTCATTAGTCATAGTCAGCTGTACGGCCAGCCGTCTCACCTGTATGGAGAGGGCGCTGATCATGCCCTGCGTGTTGACCACCACGTTGTGACTGCCGCCGTTGCCGCCGTTCCCGTCCCGGGACAGCAGTGACAGGATGACCTTTCCGCGCAGGTAGTCGGCGTCCTGGCTGCTCGACTTGCGCAGCTCCATCTGCTGGTCTGTGGGGCGAGAGAGAGGTCACAGGTCAGGTCAGGTCACAGGCCACGGGTGAGATAACATGTTATACGTCAGGTCAAAGGTCACCGGTGACACCAGTCACGGGTGACAGTATATAGGTTAGGTCACAGGTCAGGGGTGATTCACAGGTCAGGCCACATGTCAATCAGAGGTAAGGTTACAGGTCAGGGATGAGTACCGACTCACAAGTCAGATAAAAGGGAAGAGTTGGGTCACAGGTCACAGGTTATCACGGTACTTGATGTCATAGGTCGGGCCACGGGTATGTCGCGCGGCAGGCCACCTAGGACTAAAGAAGAGTGCAAAAGGATGATACATGTGATAGAAAGAATGCCTTACGGAAAACAAGCCCCACATACCGAAAAAGTAATGCTAGCCACCTGCTTCTACCTCCTGACTACAGCATACGAATATATGCAGAATCCAGTCAGTAGACAATATGTTTCACTTTTTTAATTGGGGCTGTTGCGCGTCAGTTGCCAACGTCACTGAAAGCCAATGGCCTCGAATGCATGAGCAGAGTAAATGCGTATTACAAACGGATTACAATGCTAAACGAATAGGAAAATCCGCTCGTGATACGTATTTACCTGCTCATATATTCGGGGTCAATGTCCAGTGTGGAGCATTGCTGCTACTTCTGACGAGCCAAAGAGAACCAGCTGCCGATTCAGTGTTCAACCGATCAACAGCAGCTGCATGCGAGTTGACCGCGCCCTCCTTCAGCACAGGACCACAGCTAGGACGAACGACTCCTTGTGTCACGCTGCACGGTGGTATAGTGTCTGTGAGCTGGAGACACGGTATCACTGTGTCGGTGTCATTGACAGGCACCTGTCAGTGACACCGACACAGTGACACATCGGCTGCTGGCATTCTGCCACAAATGGCGTCCGCGTGGGACCAGTTTCGCGCTTGAAGCGTATAGACCATGACTAGCGACTGACAAAATAAGCACATTTTATCAACACCAGTGTCCAGTACCAACACACACAAAGGCAGTGACTACAGCTCCCTCTGCTATGATTCGTAGCACTGTTCACTTCCTGACGTAGTTCAAAGCGGAGCCAGAGGACCACAGGAAAGAAGTGCCTGATGAGGTAAACATGACACTATCCCGGTGATGTCTGCACGGCTGTGTGCCGGCGACGCCGCCGCTGTCTCACCGTCTGATTTGCGAGCCCAGGCGCAGGCCAGCATTTCCAGTAGACACATATAGCAGTCCGTGCCGGGTGCCGTGCCGCCGGCACCTCCGGTTTTCACACACGGCTCACGGTGACGGCGCGCTGTGTCTGTGACACTATTCAGAGTACTGTGCGCCGGGTCTGTGGCGGCGTGGCACCGCGCCAGGCCGCGCAACCCTCCGTGATAGCACAACGTCACAGCACGGCGGGCCCGTCACTCCCTCCCCACAATGTCACTTCATTTGCACCGATCCACTGTTCACCGCTCACTGCTGCCGCCGGCCCGGCCACTCCACACCTGCCCGGCTCAGTGCCGACTGCCGCTCAACTGAGCCGGCCCGCAGCGGCCCGGCGCCGCCAGCCCATACCCGCAGTCCGTCAGCGCGTCTCGGAAAACCCCGGCGGCGGCGGCGGCGTGCGATCACCCCCCCCCCTTACCGCACGGGGGGGGGCAGATACGGCACGTCATGACCCGGAATGGGAAGAGGCCAGCATTAGGCGCTGGCAGACAGGCGGCAGTCTGAGATGAGAACGAAACTACCGCATCGACCGGCGATGCGGCAGGGCGTCACATACGCTCAACGCGTCACCCTGCGGTGATACATGTCACTCAGACGCCACCCGGTGATGTCAGCAGAGAGTCCCGAGCCTAGCTGCGGCTGGGCCGCTTCATCAGATAATATAACTTGAACGGAGCCCGCTACGCACCGGTGTGTTCAGCCCGCCGAAACGGAATCCGATATAACGCGACATTCCGAATTAATCAGCCAGCAAGGCATTAACACATCAAAGGGAGACCTACCTCAACTGAACCCACTCAAAACACAACGCCGGGTCAATCAATCCGTAACGAGTGCTGCGCCGTGGTCAATTATAAGGCTGCAACTCAAGCAGCGCAGACTGGCGCCGGAGTGGGCGGAGCGAGTGCCGCGGGCATTGGCAGTGGAAGGCGTAGGTATGAAAGCTGTGGAGATCAAAGTGCACGACTCCACAGCCTTTGACCTGGGGTAATTGATATTGATACTGAAATAAGAGGGGATTGAAGCTTGGGGCATTCATGCTGGAATCAGCGGGGCTTCCCAGCTGCGAACTTAGCGCGCAAACCCGTGCAGTTGAGAGCTGGGAGCTGCGAAGTTAGCGCGCAGACCCGCGGAGATGATAGCTTCGACCTGCAACATTAGCGCGCAGACCCGCGGGGCTTAGAGCTGCGACTTTAGTGCGCAGGCCCACGGACCTGCGCGGTTCGAAGGCTGAGTGCAGAGCGCAGGTGCCGGGCAGGCCGCCCAGACAGTCGCACACCGCTGCGGCGCCGTCTGACCCTGTCCGCTGGCCGCAGAACATTGTTCAGGGATGACAGCAGAGACCACCAGCGACCGGTCGGCAGAGGACACCGTTCGGTGGTGACCGCCAGCGACCGGTCGGCAGAGGAGACCGTTCAGAGGTGACCGCACAGCCCGACAGCGACCGGCCGCAGCCAGTGGTCAGCCACACGGCGAGGGTGTGATTAAAGAGGCGGGAGTGCCCGCCTGAAATAGCCTCCACTGGAAGACAGATTTTCTGTCGGATCCACCGAGATGTTTGGACTGTTTATAAGGCGGATTCCTTGACCTGACGCGGCCTCAACAAAACCTCTTATATCCGGTCAGACGAACCACCCCCTCCCTTCCCTACTCCCTCTCTCCAGCGGTGCCACCGTGACCGCGGTTTATCACTGTACCCTCCCGGTACGTGCACCGATCAGTCAGTCGCCGTTGAACCCACGACCTTGCCACACCTTGATCCGTGACTGGCGGCTTTTCACGCCTCGCTTCTACACCACTCTGCCCCGGTGGATCCTCCTATACCAGTCTGCCACGCGCCGAGCGGACCAGTGATTGCACAACCCACCCGTCCCTCTCCGGATATACAGGCCAGACGCGTGCCGGGCGGGTGTTACGCACCAGGCCGACCCACAGATCCGACACAGCCGGTCAGCCGGAGCAGAGACGGCACGGGGGCGGGGGGGGGGGGTGACGGAACTGGGCCGGCCAGAGACGGAAGTGGAGACAGGCGGCGCGAGGTTTGGGGTACGGGGATCGCCACTACGACCGGAAAGGGATTGACAGGTACCGGGAGACGGCGGAAAGGAGACACTGAATGAATGGATGGATGTTTGTAGGTGAGGTTCCGCGTTATGTAGTTTTTCATGCTTACCGTCCAAAGCAGAGTGCAGTGCAAAGCATAGCAATAATTGTTTGATTGTTGGGATTGTAGGGCGCGTCGACAGCAGGTCATTATGCGTAAAAAAACAACGAGTAACGACGACGACAAATTAGATGAATGCGTCCCCAAACATATGTAGTATGCGCACCAGCGTTCCGCCCACCCCTAGGTCACTGTCCTGCCGTCGAGTACTCACAGCCGGTGTCCTTGAGCTGCTGGATGACGTTGGAGCGGATGCGGACGCAGCCCAAGAAGCCGCCGCCCTGCCGCTTGTGCACCTTCCTGTTGTTCCACACCGACACCACAATTGTGTCATTCTCGCCGATGTAGCTGCCGGAATCAGAAGGGGACGTTAGGTCAGAAGAAGTAGGGGGTGGGGGGTCAGCTGGCAGATGGAAACACTGCGGCCGGGTTTCCCATCTCATTTACAACCCGAGAAAAGTGACGCTCCAGAAACTGCACAATGGTAATCATTGACAAGGTTTGGACTTTGGGAAGTCCATGTCAACAAACTACATACATGCATTTTTATCTGATGCTTATATATTGTGAATATAATTCGTCGCGGTCGCATTTTCATTTGTCGCCAACTGAGTGTCGCCCTCCGTGTCATCAGTCGAGGTAAGTCACCACTGACGGGTTGGTGTCTGTCTCGATGACTGGTGGGTTCGTGTCTGTCTCGATACGCCACCCCTGGGTATCACCGCGGAGGTTGGGACACTTCCCACCGTGGGAAGGTCGCTGTGGCTCCGCGGTCACTCCCGACACACTTCCCCAGATCTACCGGGAACGGCCGCCGCGCTGGGGAGGTTCGGGGAGGCGACTCGATGAGACCCTCAGAAACCCTACCGGCGGGCCCCGGGGCCTAATGTCGTGATCGCTCCACACAAGCCCCAGAGCCTTCCTTCGTGCTCACCCGCTAACCCAACATCGCCCCTTGCGTCAATTACCGCACCGCCACAGACACCTCACAGCGCTCAGTTGCAACACCAGGAAAGGCTTCATGCGGCGGGGGAGGCGGGCGGCCATTCGGCGAATCAATCGACATTCCTGCGGCTCTCCCGGCCGAGGTTCCCAGATGTGCGACCGTCTGCCAACTGTCCGACCCATCTCGCGGCGTTACGTGTCGGAAGGATACTCGGCACACGCAGGGGGTCGCCTTCACGCCACTCAGCCTCTGTAGAGAGGAGCACAGCGCCCTACCGGGCCCAGGGGCGTCTCCCCTCGCCTCAGTGACCGCGCACAGTTCCAGCAGCCGGCCGGCTGGAAGCGTGGGTGTGCCAGAAGTGGCCTGGCGAGGCGCCGGCCGGCCATTCCGGTCACTTACCGGCACCCTCGCGGCCGGAGCGGTGACGACTGACAGGATGCCAGGGCAGCAGGTCGTACACGGTCGGCAGCCAGGACTGCTGCAGGCGCCTTACTGAGCCAGAGATCAACGGAACTGGACACTTTGAAAATGGCCGAAAATGTTGATATTTCACGCTACATTTTGTCATCATCTACTCCCTAAGATGCGTCCTTTTTTAAAACTCAATCTTTGGGCGAATATGTATCGATGTAACCCTTAGTCTAGTTTGAACAGTCGATTTAAAGGAACGGTGAGTTCATCGTCTCACTTTATATTCACTCAAGCCCGGAGCACCATCACTAATGGAAGTAAGGCGGTAGTTAGGTAGCCCGCGCCTGGCCTGGGCCTATACCACGAACTCACTGGGCGCTACGACAGGGTTCAGCGTTCGACTGCAGCGATACGCGATAACAACCAACCCAACACCGGCCAATCAGGGGCACGGTGCCTGACGGAGGGGGCCACCAGTGGGAACTATCGGCCCTGACCAGCGCTGTGGGCTGCGGAAGCTTACGGAACACCGTGAGAACGCGCAGCGCTCTGTCGAACACTGCATTCCGCGGTCATGACAGAAATCTGCGGCATCTCGGCCACTAACGGAGTCGATATTTACGGGAAACGCCACAAGGAAGTCAGCAAGTCATGCACTGAAACACAACATGAAACATTGGTAAATTTAGATTGGTTTAAAATCAACAAATCGACGACGTAAAATGGATTTCATAGGGGGCGGTTGCAAAGATTCACGCCCTACTTGATATTAACCTGGGCCATAAACAGCCGCTCAATCACAAGGCCGTCGCCCCGATCGTAACTCTCTCCGAGTGGGGCACCATCCCGTGAACAAGCAGAGCGTACCGGGCTGGTGCGACGTCATCAAAGTGACGTCACGATGACGTCAACGGCGGTTGTAAATCTGCCGGAGGGCTGCTGAGCAGGCCGGACTAGCACGGGAGAGATGCTGATGACAGTGTTATGTTACACTCACTACAGCAACCGGGGGCGGATCAACGCATCGACGTGCTCATAAAAGCCAGAGAAAGGATCGCCATCCGGCACAGACTCCATGTTCTGATTACAGTTATAAATGATGAAACAGGACCGACACAACGCACTAGCCACATGATTTCGTCCGTACCCCTAACGCGGCTCACGACAGAGGCTTCCGTGGCGCACGTGTCGTCAGAGTTGCTTCAGTCATATGCGGCATCCCATGACACATGTCATTTACGCACAGTGGTCACTGTCCGACGCTGGCGCTCCACCAAATATAGGGGCAACATTGCTACCCCGACAGTAGACGATACCCCGGTACCACCGCGCAGTCGACAGTCGCCAATGTTTTGGTCACCAGAACGGTGAAAATGACCAGTTTTGCACAGCAACCAGGATATGATGACTGCAGTGTGGCACACTGGGCAGCGAGCATAAAAACTGTAATAGAATTGTGTTATGAATTAGTAGAACGTAGCGTGCCTTGTGTGTGTATTGTGCGTGTGTGCTTATGACCGTGTTTGTGTGGGCGCGCCGAGGCCGTGGGACCGGCGGGCCGCATTTCCTGCGCCTGCGGCGCTAGTTTTATGGCGCACAGCTGTGTGTGCACTGTGGACCGCCGGCCGGGCTCGGGCGCGCGGCGGCAGTTGGCGCCGCGACACGATGACGTAAGGAATACAGCGTGTGAGAGGTGGCTCGGTTTTCCACAAGCTATTTCGGCTTTGTGTGAGAGACAGAGAGTAAGAGCCATGAAGGACGAGAAAAGTGCGCCTGAGAGTGGAGTGAAGCCGGCGAGTACGGCGGACGCTGCAGCCGATCTCCGACTCATACCCGAGTTCGACGGAGCGACTCAGCCTGTCACAGAGTGGCTGGAGAAGGTGGAGCTGGTGTGCCGTCTACGTGGCATCGACGCGCTGCACGTCGTCGTTCCCCTCCGCCTAACTGGCGGGGCGTTCGCTGTCTATCAGCAGCTGGACGAGCAGGACAAGGCTGGCTAAGAGACCATCAAAAATGGCCTGATTTCGGCTTTCGCAGAGGATAAGTTTGACGCCTATGACCGGTTTGAGAAGATGAAGCTCCGTCGAGGTGAGCCGGTGGATGTCTTCGTTGCAGAGCTGCGTCGCCTGTCCGGCCTGTTTGGCGGTATGTCAGACGGCGGCCTAGCCTGCGCGTTCGTGGCAAAACTGCCGGAGACCACCCGCCGTGTGCTTCGTGCAGGAAGCCGCGTCGAAAGCATGACGCTGAGCGAGCTAATCAGCCGGGCCCGAGCTGTGCTCGCCGATGAAGAAGAGACTGCCATGGCAGGAGCGACGGGAGCAGCAGCGCGGACGTCGGCGGCGCCACCCCGCGTGACCTGTCACTCATGCGGACAGCCCAACCACCTGTCGCGGGATTGTCTCGCTGCTCGCGGTCAGCGGGAGCGCGGCGGGGCCCGCGGCGGTCGGCGCAGTGTGCGCTGCTTCCGCTGCAACCGGCCCGGTCATATCGCCTCGTCCTGTCCGGAAAACGACGGCGGAGAGGAGGGCTCGGCGCCAGCCTCCTCTCCCGGTCTCCAGTGAGCGGGGCGCTGCCCGTTGTGCGAGTATCGGTGGACGGCGCCACCTGTGACGCCCTGCTGGACACGGGATGCAGCTTGTGTGTAGCGCACGTGTCGGTGTGTCGAAATTGGAATCGAGATGCAGTGAGCGTGATGACGGTGAGCGGTGACCGATACTGGTGCGAGGGAACGGGTGTCGTGGAGGTGCGATCGCAATATGGCGAATCGGTATCAGTGCGCGTGCTTGTGGTGTCACGGAAGCCGCTGGGCTTTGAGTTTATCCTGGGGATGAACGGCGTGAGTGCACTGGGTGGCGTGACGGTGAGTGCGGAGAACCATGTGAGGTTCGGAGCTGAAACGACCGGGGTGGCGGCGGTGGCCGAGAGACGGGTGCCCGAGACGGCGCCGGCGGCAGCAGGGGCGGCGGCGGTGGCCGAGAGACGGGCGCCCGAGACGGCGCCGGCGGCAGCAGGGACGGCGGCGGTGGCTGAGAGACGGGTGCCTGAGGCGGCGCCCGTGGCAGCTGAGACGGCGGCACTGGCCGAGTCGACTGCACCCACCGAGGCGGCGGAATCTGGGTCAGCGGCAATTGGTGCCCTGACAGTGACCGAGACGCGGGCAATGGCGGCGCCGGAGGCGGCGGCGGGTATATGGCGCGAGGAGGAGGACTTTATTGTGAGCTACGATGAGAGCCAGAAAAAGTGGTCTGTGCAATTGAAATGGTGTGGGGATGAGCCAGGACAGTTGTTCAACAAAGCGGAGGAGTACTCAATACCAGCAGAGGCCAGGCAGGAGTATGAGCGACAGCTCACAAAGTGGGTGACAAACGGATGGCTTGTTCCCTATGACGAGCGTGTCCACGGACAGGCAAAGGGCACAATACCGCTGATGGCGGTGATTCAGCCGAACAAAGACAAAGTGCGCCCGGTCATGGACTTCAGAGAGCTGAATGAGTATTTGGACTCGCATACGGCTGCCGCAGACGTGTGTAGCGAGAAAATTCGCGAGTGGCGCCGGTTCGGACGGAACGTGTCGCTTCTGGATCTCAAAGACGCCTACCTGCAGGTGCATGTGAGCAAGTCTCTGTGGCCCTACCAGACTGTTGTGTTTCAGGGCAAAAGGTGGTGTCTGACGAGACTAGGGTTTGGAATCGGCTGCGCGCCGCTGGTGATGAAAAAAGTGCTCAGCATGGCTCTCGGGCTGGACCAGAGAATAGACAGCGCGACATCCTCCTACGTCGATGACATATTTGTGAATGAGGAGGTCGCCACCGCAGCTGAAGTGAAGGCCCATCTCGAGAACCATGGCTTGGACTGCAAAGCGCCAGAAAGTGTGATCGATGGTGCCCGTGTGCTTGGCCTAAGGGTCTGGGGGGAGCGAGACGGGCTGTTCTGGAGGCGTGACAGAACCGACATCAGCCCGCCCCCTAAACTGACGAGACGGGCAGTCTTCTCTCTGTGCGGACGACTCACCAGTCTTGTTCCTGTGGCCGGCTGGCTCCGCGTGGCCGCGTCATATCTGAAGAGGCGTGTCACCGCTGTGTCCAGTGGATGGGATGACGAGGTCACTGACCCGGAGCTCTGTGCAATGGTCATTGAGATGGTGGAGCGTGTGAACACATCTGACCCCGCGCGGGGCCGGTGGGATGTCTCTGGAGACGGCGGAGGTGTGGTGTGGGTCGATGCCAGCTCCCTCGCCATCGGGGCCGTGCTGGAGATCAACGATGCGTCGTTGAAGACGCCTGCTGGCTGCGGAAGAGCTCGGACACCCACATCAATCTCGCAGAGCTAGATGCTGTGATTCGAGGGCTCAATCTGGCACTGTCCTGGAATTTGAAGAATGTGACGATCATGACCGACTCGCGAACCGTCTATCACTGGCTGTCCGACGTCCTGTCTGGCAGAGCCCGTGTAAAAACCAAGGCAGCGAGCGAGATGCTAATTCGGAGACGTCTTGAGACAGTGAAGAAGCTGGGTGAAGAATATGCCATGCAACTCTGCGTGAAATTCGTCCCATCGGCTGAGAACCGGGCCGACGCGCTCACGAAAGTGCCAAAAAAGTGGCTGACCCCGCAGGGCGCGTCGATGGTGTGCGGTGCCGTCGTCACAGAGCCCGACATCGCACGGATTCACCACACCAGCGGCCATCCTGGCATCACACGAACCCTGAGACTATGCAGGAGGCAGAGCTCTGACGTCACCAGAGCTCAGGTGCGTGCCGTGATCCGCCAGTGTCAGGCGTGCCAATCGGTCGACCCTGCGCCGCAGCGCTGGGTGCGCGGCACGCTAGGGGTGAACGAGTGCTGGGGGGGCATTCCACGTCAAATCAAACACCGAAATCCGTCATCCCCTTCGATTTTTCTGAAAATTTGTAGGCAGACTGGGCATGGTTCAAAACTGAGTTACGTATAATATTTTCGAAATTTGATAACGTATCGCCGAGATATAGGTCATCGAATATAGCCAAAAATGCCAGACATCATTTTTTTAAATGCTTATAACTCTGGTTCCTTTTCTGGTATCAAAATGATATTAACAGGGTCTTGTAGACAATTGATAAGGCTTTGATTTTTAATTATAAAATTAAGTTGAATTGACCTTGAAATGCATTTGACCTTGAATTAAAACAGAAAAATTTAAATAGCAAAAAACACGCCACCTTCGATTTGAGTAATTTTTACATATTGTGTCCGTCACAATGTTCCTAACCATCTGTGAAAAAATTGGAGTGGGCTATTCATAACTTTCGCGGCAAACGCCGTTTTCATGCATCAACATCACGCAACCGCGCGTGACCTTGAAAGACAGAGTCAAGACATGCTTGCTTGTGTACACTTTCTGAAATGAATGATTGCTGATTAGTGATATCCCAAACTCTGCGAGAATGGAAATGCATAGTCATCGTAGTCAAGCATTCACGTTCCATTGTAAAAGTGTCTCAGGCAAACGGTATTTTGCGGTGAATTTTGAGCCGTGTGGAAATGCATCATGACATAAATTCAACGAAAACATTATCACGCAACGATATCTTCACGTCTTTTGATCTTCACTATACGAAAGAACATACATTTTTGAGTATGTATGGGGAATTTCTAGTTAATCCGATAATAAATATGGCAGTTAGAGTCCTGCTAAGAATAACATGTCGCCGGCTGAGGCGGGATCGGCCGACGCGGGAAACGCAGCAGTCACAATTTTGTGTTTACACGTTCATATTTCAATTGTTTACCAACCTATTTTCAGAATTCTTTCACTATAAGATTGCCTGTACATTTCTTAGTCTTCTCACAAAATTTGACGCGAATCGAACGTAATCAGCGGTAAGGAGCGCGATGTAAAGACGGAACCGTTCCGTTCCGTCCCGGCACAGTGTACAATTCAGGCGGCGCGTAGCGGTCGGCGCCGGCTTCCGAGTCGCCGCGTCGCCGCGGCGACAGGATGTTCACTTTACACCGCTATTACTAGAACAGTTGTGAACCGATTTTCTTATTGCTTGCACGATGAGATGTGCAATTCAATTCTGGACAGGTAGCCATAAGTAATTTCGCATCAATATTATGAGATATTGGCGAAAAACAGGAGGGGTGGGGCGAAATTCACTCTTCCCCCTCCACTGCGCGTGCTAGCATACGTTTGCATATGTGCCATTTTCTTCAAAACTTATGAATGGCCCACTCTAATTTTTTCACAGGTTGTTAAGAATATGGTAGGCAATAAAATATATGAAAATGAGCCAAATCGAAGGTGGCGTGTTTTTTGCTATTTCAATTTTTCTGCTTAAGAACAGAGTTAAGCAAATTTCGAGGTCATATATTTAAGTCGATGCAATTCTAAACAAATGCTTAAGAAATTACCTTAACAGTAAGGTTTATTTCATTCAAATCAAACAAGTACAACCAAAGTTATGATCGTTCAAAAATATAAAGATGCAACATTTTGTAAAAATTTGATGCCCTATATTTAGAAGACCTGTGGTCAGAATGTGCAAAAAACATGATTGTAATGTCCGGGGCGACACAGGAACTCGCTTACAAATTTATAATGAAATCGCTGATGGTAAGGTGCAAAACAGCCGATTTTTGTTCGATTTGACGTGGAATGCCCCTGGGAAAGAGTGAGCATGGACGTCTGCCACGCCGACAATCAACTCTACCTGACCCTAGTGGCACTCAGACTTGTAAACGACTCAAATTTTTTTTGAGTCGATTCTTTGTTTGAGTCTGGAAATTTGAATCGATTCATCAAACGACTCATGATGTTAAATTTAATTGATTCGAATCAACTCATGACTCATCAAGTTCCTCGATAAAATGATTCGAATCAACTCATGACTCGAGCAACTAGCCAACGGAATGATTCGAATCAACTCATGACTCACACATTTTGATGAATCGATTCAAATCAACTCATGACTCACACGACATTTTTATTGAACTTATTTCATTCAACCCATGACTCACTATAGGCATTTGTTGATTATTTGACTCAAAGCTATGATAAAATGAATATGCCGCATACCACAATTGTATTAAGCAGCATAGTAGGTAGCCTTGACCAAAGATTCAAGCAGCTACCTAGTAGGACTAGGTACATAGGTACCTACCTTACACCTACCTATCTTCAACACTCAACAGTCAACAGTGCAATGTCAGATAAATTTGTAAGTAACTCTGAGAGACAATTATAATATAAGTAAGGACTAAGGAGTAGCATAGTAACCTATCTCTTATTATTACCTAGAAAGTCTTATTTGAAAATTCAAAAGCACAAGTTCCGAGAGGCATTCATGTTTTTTTTTTTAATCAAACTTTTTATACATGATAATGATAGAAATGTTACTACTTCTTACTTATCAAATAAAATTATTCAAACAGTACAACCTCAAAAATAGGATTAATCCCACCTGTGAAACATTCAGCATCACCATCAGCAGGGACTCCATGGGCCACGAGGGCATGAGTGGCTCAGGCCTCAGAATCAGATATGATCTTGAGTTGAGACTCATTTGAAAGTAGTTAATGTAGGTATACAATATACATTCTCCAAACGGCACCTAGTTTAGCAGTGCCAACTGGCTGCGGACAAGGAATATAAAAAAATATTGTTAGTCTACAATTTTAGTTTAAAAATGACGTCATTGAATATTAATCGATATCAGGAGCACCGGAGCACTGACCAAGTGGCTCTTTTGCCTTTTGGTAAAAATAAATTGTCATTGGTGCAATTCGGGCAACGTCATCCGGCCAATTTGTCACGAGATTCAGACGTGAAAGTTATCAACTGCGCCATTAATGTAGTTTTCTTAAAACATACTATGACTTTCACATTCTATTCTCGAATTCATGACGTCACTCATAGTACCTACATATTTTAGGCGAATGTAGATCGCTGAGGAAATATTTCAAAGCCGCTCCTTTACATTATTCTGAAGATTCTATGATGTCATAAAACAAGTTTCTTTTTAAACTTCTATTTCATGGGAAAATGTGCATTTTGTGGTTTATTGGCAGTTGAGCATCGCAATTTTGCGGTTTATAGGTGAGTTTATTTGTATTATAGCATAGCCTATAGGTAGTTTATAGGCTATAGGTAGTTTGGGCGTATTTGACTCTATGGACGCCCAAACTCTCATGCTGTTGATTGATTATTGGGACCAAATTGGGACTGGGAGAAGGGGAGGCAGCCGCAGGTGTCAATTCTAACTTCTGACATGTAAAATGTAGGTACCTAGGTAGTGTAGCAGGCACTTGGTTTGGTAAGACTAAGTACCTACCAACTGCCAAATGCTTTTGGCTCATTAGGCGCCTGTGCCTGAGCCTCTGAGGCTCTTGTAAGTCTGAAATATGGAGTTAACCCGCGCGGGGCTGGGGGGGGGTAAATTTTACCCCCCCTCGCGAATTTTTGCAATATCTCAAAAACGGCGGCGCGCAGCGCCGCCAAACTTTCAGTACCTTTTCTTACATCAATTTGACACGTTCCCTGAAAATTTAAGCGAAATCCGTCGGAAATTTTTTGAGAAATTGACGTTTTAGTGACGTCATGTTCGCCATTTTCGCCTCAAAAACGGCAAAAGTTCAAACGCCGCTAACATCTTCATTTTTAAAGGAATCAAGATGTAACAAAAAAGGATATACGTAATTTTACTTTGTCTATCAAATGGCTATCTCGGTTTTTTGAAAATTTTGGATTTTGGCCCAATTTTTTTCAAAAAACTGACTTTTTTGGGAAAATAGCTATAAAATCCAAAATTTTGAGTTTATCGAAAAAACCGGAATATATGTCAGAGAAGTGGTCTATGTGCACCTACATACCAAGTTTTAGAAGAATCGGTTCAAAAATGTGGGAGTTATTCAAAATTGTATGACGTCACGACACACAAAATTTTTGAAAAATGACTTTTTTGGAAGTTCTAGACCTCGTACGGAAACAAAAATAGCACCATTCGATTTGCCGTGAAAAACTGCATCAGATAGACACCTTTTTAGGCCTTAACAACCAACTTCAAAATTTGACCTCACTTGACCTGACCTTGACCTGACCTCGACCTGAAATTCATCCAGAGGTGGTCCATATCACTTATTGAGTGTGCCTATTGAATTCTATGAGTAAAATGACCCATAAAACATGTGTCGCACATGCCCTTTTCTATATTTTGTTTTTGGTGACCTGACCTGACCTGACCTGACCTTGACCTTGACCTCTGAATGATATTGTATGCAACGAATATTGTCTTGGTAGCCTAAGAACACGTTTTGGGCGATCAGTCTCAGTCCATGACTCCATTCTTCGGCAACTACAGTGCAAGGCCGATACTGTAGGAACTTCCAATTTGTACCCTTGACCTGACCTTGACCTTGACCTCAAACTTAAAATTAAGTACATGTTTATAGTTGTTCGTGATGAGATCTTTCGATTGGCGTTTGAATTTTCCAAATCGGACCATTAATTCGGGAGATAACAGGGGGGGGTAAAATTTACCCCCCCCCCCCCCCCAGCCCCGCGCGTTCGGCTGGAGACCCCAGCCCCGCGCGGGTTAAGTGATGGCTAAAGCTGAGGGGGTGATCTAGCATTGATTATTAGGGTGTTGATGGTGACTTGTAAACGACTCAAATTTCTTTTTGAGTCGATTCTTTGTTTGAGTCTGAAAATTTGAATCGATTCATCAAATGACTCATGATGTTAAATTTAATTGATTCGAATCAACTCATGACTCATCAAGTTCCTCGATGAAGTGATTCGAATCAACTCATGACTCATCGAAAAACGGTTTGATTCTGAGTCGATTCACGAATCAACTCAGAGTCGTTTACAAGTCTGCCTAGTGGATTGTGGGCCGTCTCGCTACGCGATCTGGAGGCGCCTAAAGCGACAGGACGCTGAGAGTGTCATCGCGCAGCTTGAGTCGATCTTCCTGGAGCGAGGCGCTCCCACTGAGCTGCTGACGGATAACTATCCATCGTTTCGAAGTGCCGTGTTCAATGAGTTCGTCAGTCGGTGGGGAGTCTCCGTTCGATACCGAGCAGCTCATGTCCCGTCCGGTAACGGCATCTCGGAGCGCAACCACCGCTCCATCAAAACGTTAGCGGCCAGAAAGAAGTGTTCGGTGGTGGAGGCGGTGTATCGCTATAGCGTGATGCCACGCGCGGAGGATCAGAGCTCCAGCCCCATGGAAACGCTGTTTAATTACCGAGTGAAAGTCCCAGATGTAGACACGCCAGCTGATGCCGATATCAGCCGCTTTACGGTCGGGGACAAGGTTTGGGTCAGGGACCCGAGCCGCCGCTGTGACGTGGCCAGTTCACTTGGGACGGTGAGCCGTATTGTGTCTGTACAGTGTGTTGAGGTGGATGGAGTGCCGCGCCATGTGCGGGACCTGAGGCTGGCCGTTCTCCCACAGCCGGCCGAGGGCAGGAGTCCGCCGATCAGTGAGAGTGACGACGAGGGCGCCCCAATTATCTTTTATGAGCAGCGTGTCACTCCCGACGCTGCGGCTCGAGGCGAGTCGGAGGGGGCCTCGCACGATGGCGAGGAGTCGGCAGCTGCTCGCAGGAGCACGCGGGAGCGGCGTCCCGCTACACTGACGGAGTATGGTGATTTATAAATCAGGGGGGAGTGTAATAGAATTGTGTTATGAATTAGTAGAACGTAGCGTGCCTTGTGTGTGTATTGTGCGTGTGTGCTTATGACCGTGTTTGTGTGGGCGCGCCGAGGCCGTGGGACCGGCGGGCCGCATTTCCTGCGCCTGCGGCGCTAGTTTTATGGCGCACAGCTGTGTGTGCACTGTGGACCGCCGGCCGGGCTCGGGCGCGCGGCGGCAGTTGGCGCCGCGACACGATGACGTAAGGAATACAGCGTGTGAGAGGTGGCTCGGTTTTCCATAAAAACCCTCAGGGAAATGGGGCGCACTGTGGGACTCCCAGAGCGCGGTTCTGAGGACTGGTGGGGTTGTAAATGGGCCGGAAACGGTTGCTCGTGCGGTGCGTGATTTACGATAACATCGGCGGCGCATGGGCGGTTATTTTTCACTTATAATGGGATAACCTTACCATTCAATGAACCCGGCAAGTAAAAACAGCATCATTATAGCACCATGTCAATAGGTACAAGGCATCATAATGTTGATAAAGCACAGAGCATTCAAATGCTGTGCCGATCGCACATCCACGTGAACCGACCAGCTCAAGTACCGGTGTGTCCCCTAAAACACCACTCAGGACACTTTCCCAACTACGCATAGATACCTCATTGACCCCCACCCAGCGCTGAGCGCGTCATTTCTGTTCAATATCTCAACCTCGACATGAATCCCCTGTGCCCAAACCACCGCTCTGCAGCCACCGTCCGACCCAGCTGTCCGACCCAGTTCCATCGCGGCGCCGCTGACACGATGTAAATGGGCGCCTATCAGTCGCTGTGACCGCCATCGGACGCTGTATCGGACACCCGTATGGCGGCGGGCCGACCCCCGACGACCGGGGCGAGTCGCATGTGGCGCCCGTATGGACCACAGTGGGTCGTGGGGCGACCCCCGCCCGGCGCGTGCTGGTTCGGGGCGCTGGGATTGAGGGCTGTCAGTGCTGGTTATGGATCAGGGACACAGCGGCTGCCAACGCCCCTCCCAGCCCTAGATGTGAACAGGGCGCACAGAAATTGAAGTTTAGGCTGTGCTCAGACCAAACTCACGACAGCACCTCCATCTCATCAATAGTTAGTGGTTGTTTTACCGCGCACATGTCTATGGCAGTACACAGCACGGTGTTGAGTCTGCCCCACACCCAGGAGCGCCGAGAAGGACTTTGGACGGTCGTAGCACGCCAAAAACGTCAAGTGGATAGCTAATGTTTGCTGAGCATTTCAACACAATCAAAGACTATATAGGTCCTGACTCACGGTAGTTACTGCAGTGTTTACACCGACAGATAACGATACCTCGCGGCTTGAGCTTTGACCGTGAAGTTACGTTAGTTATACCAAACAAAAATCAGACTACGGCTTGGGGCTTTGATGCAGACTCGTCACCAATTCAAGGTGTTATCCCTTCCACGAACCAAAATAGCACATTCAAAACAACTTCCGCCACCATTTTCTGACGAACTGGCGGGAGGGAAACCCCTAGGTAAACACCACAGTAAACTAAATATGTCTGACTAAAAACTACGTCTGTCACCACAGGTCATATCAAATAAACAACAGCACGTGTTAGCCGGGCTGACCGCTTCTGATATGTCCCAGTGACCAGACGCCGCGACCAGGGCCTCGTTTCATAAAAGGAATAACTTACGGCGTTCCGTCAATTATGCCAGATTTGGCGTATTTGATGCCAATTCGGTTTCATAAAGCCGGAGACCGGAGTAATTCACGCCATCGAAATTACGGAGCTTCATTTACGGCAAATGCTCGAATCCGGACCAATTGATGCCATTTGGGTTTCATAAAACGACGTAATTAACGCCAAATATTTTATCAAGTTCTTGATATCAGTGGTGTAAACTACGCACAAAAATGTTGCGTGAATTTGAATTAAGGTGAAGATTCGAAGCTAATTTTTAATATATTTTATAATGTTGAGCCTGGTGAGGAAGAAAGAACAGCCAAAATGAGAAAAAGAAACTGCAAATCTTCTGTACCAGTCGCTTTTTGTGGCAACTATCGGAATTTTGTTTATTCGCCGCGCCGCGCCACTTTCGTAGTAAGGCACTTCTGCTTAGCTGGCTTTCTGCTATTTTCAATATATTGATTTAATAAAGGATGGTCATCAATATCAATTTTGTTTTTTTCATAAATAATTTTTAAGATTAAAATTCAACATAATTGTTTTATAATTTCTCGTAAAAAAATAAGTGTTGACACGAAATTGTAATTTGTAGGACGCTTGATAAATTACGGCAACTACGCAAATGTGCTTAGTTACGGAGGTGTAAACAATTCCAGTTGTGGCTTTGTGAAACCGCTTCATTTGCGCTCCGTAGTTTGAAAGGGTGTGAATTACGGAAAGGTGTAAGTTACGGCAGAGTTTTATGAAACGAGGCCCAGATCGGTTCCCGATCAATCCGTGCGGAGGTCACCGCGCTCGATCGGCCAGTAATCTGCGCCCTCTAATCAGTGGCGCAATCTGTGCGCTCTTATCATCCCGCTATCAGCCACCGTGGGCAGGGGAACGCACAAATAAATCCTGACACGACCGAACGGAGATGTGGAGCGGCGAATGGGGAGAGAGAGACATGGGACGATAGAACGCTAAGAGAGGGACAGACGAAGAAGGATGAATCGAAAAAGCCAGCAGAATGAATGAGAGAAGGGAGAGAGAAGACAGGGAGTAACAGAAAGACAGGAAGATAAAACAGAGAGGAGAGGGGGAGACCGGGAGAGAGAAGAAAAGCGATGAAGAAGAAAAAGGGCTGAAGAGAGAGAGAGAGAGAGAGAGAGAGAGAGAGAGAGAGAGAGAGAGAGAGAGAGAGAGAGAGAGAGAGAGAGAGAGAGAGAGAGAGAGAGAGAGAGAGAGAGAGAGAGAGAGAGAGAGAGAGAGAGAGAGAGAGAGAGAGAGAGAGAGAGAGAGAGAGAGAGAGAGAGAGCACAAACAGTCGGATTCGAATGTTCAGCATTGCCGACGGCTTCCTTCGAAAGCCGGCGATGCAGCCTGCAGGCCAGCACCACCCACCCGCCGCCGCCGCAGCAGCACTGGCTCCAGTACCTCGGCAGCTACTCAGAGAGGATTTGTGTAGCGGCGCACGGACCGGTCTCTGCCACACACGGGCCCGCCCAGCGCCGGCCTTTTCCTGCACCTGCGCACGATCTTAGCAGAGCCGCCTGGGAAACGAGCGCCGAGGCCGGCCGGTGGGCATAACTGTAGGAATATCGGCCCACCCCGCGACCGCAGCAGTGCCAATGCGGGGCAGCTTCCGGGCAACAAACTGTGCACATCGCGCCTCGACCGAAAAGGAATTACAAAGAACACACTCCATACAGCATCAAACCACGAAAAGCTGTGCGAAAAAAAACTGTGTTGTGAGTGAATATTATTCGAGGTCGCGTCTTGTTTCGTTTTGTTTTCAGCCCTCATCGGTTCGGTTTCTTTGCGTATTACTGGCGGCATCAAGTCCCACTACTCCACCAAGCGTGCCTTTTGGCTGTCCCAATGCCCGCTAGCAGCCAAATGCGGGGTTTTGACTGAACGAAGACCTCACCGACGTTCATATTCCATCAAGGTCTTTCACTCTTTGTAACTCAATCGTCTCAGGCTCGCACCTCAGTCATCTCAGGCATAGCGGAGCTTCTCACACACTTCAGTTACCACGGTCACAAAGTCAGTCTCAAAGGCACGGCGCCTCCCAGTCTCAGTCGGGCTCCACAACCCTCTATCGGGGCTCTCAGCTCGCTGTCGAGTCTTTCAAATCCCTCTCGGGTCTCTCAGTCACGCAGTCTCAGTCACGCAATAACCCCACTCTACCCTGATCATCGCCCACATACCACTCCCTATGATTTCTCACGAGACACGAAACGGGCGCGATCCAACGCCACCGCACAGTTCGAAATCTTCAGAGCCCCTGGGGGATTTCAGTTATTGAAAAATGTAGCCTGGCACGCCTCCACAGCACGAAACGAAGACGTAAACCGTCCTATTCTTTCCGAGCTTGAGTGACGAAGAGGATAGGGAGCTCCTATCAGGTGAATGACCTCTAGCTTCCCCTGACCGCTGCAAGGAATGATAGGGGCCGAGGTAGGGGTGGCGCCGACCCACACTGGGGTGCTGTGAGCGGGATCCCTGCGGTCCCACATTCGCACGCGCACCGACATACCAGGGCATGGTGTCAGCCGCCACGAAGCTCGGGTCGGCTCGCCCGGGGGGGGGGGGCAGAAGGGAGTCTTAGCGTGAGAGATCGACAGTATAGGTACTCAGCAGTGAGAGGACCGTTAGATTCCGCTCTAAGCTTGCTTGACGTGAGAAGGTATCTCACAGACGGCTATCCGTTTCAAAGTCGTATGCACGGATAGCAGTTCGCCATTATTCCAACCCAATCGCAATGAAAAGACATCTCATCAAAGAGTCTAAGGAAGCCGCCAATGTCAAGCACCACGCAGTGCAGTTCCACGAACCCTCATAATGTGGCTTAACCAGAACTTTTCTAAGTCATCATTAGCCCTTTCATACCGGTGAGACGTCTCGAATAGGGCTGCTCTGGCGCCGACGGAAGCTGCAAAAGATCTGCCAAGAACTGTGACAGTCCTGTCGGAAACTGTGACAGCTCACAGCACTAGCCGGAACCGTGAAAATAGGTATTTTCTCGCACCTGACACTCCGGGAAAGCCCTGAGAGGGGCAATAGAAACCCGGTGAGGAGCTTTGGCAGCTTTGAGAGGCCAAACTGTGTAACATACAGCAACCCTTTCAGGAGCCGCAGTAACTCAATCGCGAGATTCGACAGGTTCGATGATCTGACACCACCAAACCCACCTCTGCGACGCCCCCCCCCCCCGCCGATGCAGCGTGGCCCGTGAGCGGCACGACGCCCCCCCCCCTTGACCTTGAGGCCAGCTGACCGCACGGCAGTGCCCCCGATCGGCGCCCCCCGAGGGAGAGTAGCGGCCCGCCCGGGCCGCGCAGCTCCGATCGCGTCCCCTGGTCCCTGGAGACATGTCCGCTGGGTTCCGGGTATTCAGTGGTTGGGTTTGGAGCCGTGCGATACACATACGCAGTGATCGGCGCTCAAACGTTACACAATCTGTCAGTCCAAATACCATCGGGCGAAGGGCCCAGCCACGGTTAGGAAATGGGTCAGATTGAGTTTCAAAGTCCAAGATCCCGTCCATAACTAGTGATCAGCGTATGCACACTCGGAGCGCTGCCACAGGCGTTTAGGTTTGTTTTTCGTCGTACGTAGACGTGAGACTCCCACAGTCACCGCGGGTGCAGTGCAAAGGCTCCGGCCGGTCGGTCCCTTGCCCCACCCCGCCGGGCCCCGCGTCCCAGTCACACAGTTTTGTCGGGCCAGTCAGCTGACTGCGGCTGTGCGGCGGCCGCGGCAGCGCCGGCCCGTCAAGTAGTGTGGGCCCCGCACCCGAGACCACGTCCGTGGGAACTCAGAAACGAGCGAGCTGAGACTGCCCGAAAAAAATGTTCAGAATACCTATATCACCGGGTGTGGGGCAGTAGCGCAACAAACAAAATACTCCCAACCACTGGTAAACACCTTCAAAACAACTACTATGTGTTCACCACTACATATAACGGCAGTGGGTGACCCACATCATATCCGAATTCTCACAATATAACCACGGCTCTGGTATAAGCCGGACCGAGTTCACAACGTAAGTTGCCGAGCAAGAATATTAACAATATCCCCTGATGACACCATCACACGTGAGTGAATGCTCATAGAGCGTCAATGGAGGGACCGCAGATGGGTGACAATTTCCGCCGACGATCTGCGCCTGAAATCAACTGCAGAAGCCGCACTTAGCTCCATAAATATACACCCGGCGCGGCCGGGCTCAGAGACATTCTGTCCAAGTGAGGTCAGCGCAAAGTACCGACCGCGGTCAGCAGATACGGCTCTCTGATGTCGATAACGAGAGTTGATATATTGACAGTGATTAGCGCTAGAGACGTGAGAGTACCGGCAACAGGCAACCACCGTTACTCGATAATCGTCAACAGTTTGTTGGTTTTTGCGCTCAGTGTTGGGCGGATTTTTCTGAATCAATGACACACGCGACAGAAGATCATACCATTGCTTGATTGAGGGAAATTGAGGGAGGGGTTCTCGTCAGACCACGCCAAGGGGAGAGGCTCCAACTTAGTCTGAGCGCCAGCTACCACTGGGCCCAAGCCCTCAGTCGGAGGGAAGGGAGGGGGAGGGGTGTCAGTCAGCGGAGGACCAGCGCTGCACGGGCAGATCGGCACGCACCAACCGGACCGCAAGACGAGCGGGTCCGCTGCGGGGCCCGGTACGGGTGACTGGAGCCAGTGGGTGCCATGAAGGATCTGTGCAGGCACTGAGAATGTTTGGGTGTTGCAAGATACTTAAGTCACTAACTAGATTTAGGATACATAAGTGCTTCGGGGGATGACGACCGATTAAAAACGGTCGGAAAAACGGATTGCTCATCGTATCCGTTCAATGTTTACCGCTCCTCACCAAACATGAGAACCATGGCAGATCAGCTTCCAAAACATTCGCAACCATTCGCATGTCCTTCCATCACTATCACTGTAGTCAGGCCCCTACCACCGAACACGTAACCAGTAACCACACCCCATCACAGCCTCTGTAACCCTGCCCCCCCCCCCCCGTGCCCGGGCGCGGCGGCGACGGTCTCGGTACTCACAGGTCAAAGTGTTTGTTCCACTTGGGACTGAGCGTAGCGTGGCACGTCTCCGTGCAGTGGCACTGGCCAGAGCCGTCCACGCTGATCCGAGCGAACGGGTCCGGCAGCCCTGCGGACGGCCGGACAGATGGAGATTTAGCAGATGGAGATATAACAGATGGATATATAACAGATGGAGATACAGAGAAGATGTATAGCACTGAACAGAGATGTGACAAATGCATGGTATTTCAATTTGCAAAAAAAAAAAAACTTTTAGATACCCAGACACTTTGGTTGATTTCTGGGCGAATATATTTACTTAGACTGAGGACAGCGTCATAGGGATCCCCATTAGAGATGGCAAAATGTGGACCCGAGGACCCGGTCCACAGAACCGGTCTAGACCCATATGGGTCCAGACCGGTTCTTGGAAATTGTCTGACGGGTCCAACCGGGTCCTACCATAAACCATACATATTGCACACTACGCCTGATCGCAAAATATGAAGTGAATGGAAATAAAACATTTGCTCATGTATGTTCCTTTCCACACTGTAGCTCATAAGTATGTCCAGTGGAAAAAGGCTGTTTATATGATGCCACTTATAATGATACCTACAAATAGTTTGCATTAACTGACTTTTGGGGAACGGGTCCAATTGGTTCCGATTCCAGCCTAGGCCGGGTCCGACTGGTTCCAGAAATGTCCTGCCGGGTCTGGTTCGAGTCTGGTTCCCGAAATTTTCAACTTTTGCCACCTCTAATCCCCATTAGAAATGGGATCCCATTAACTTCACTTTTAATCAAACCAAGTTATAAACAAGGAACAATGGCATGAGGTTGTGGGTTAGGTAGTAGGTACTCACTGAAGAAATCCTTCCTGGCCAGGTCCTTGGCACATAATACTGAAATCATAAGCACATTGTGAGAGCAAACCCATCGACAGGGTTCTCTGGTCTTGACACTAGCTGGATTGATGGTAAAACAATATAAGCTATAGGTATGCATCAGATTCATCCAAAGAAAATTTGTTCAATACCCAAGAACATTTACTGGACGAAAATGTGGTAAATAGGGAAAAATGTCATGGGTTTTAAAATTATCAATAACCAAAATGATTGTATAAAAATAGGGAGAAACAATGGTAATCCCAACAAACAGACTTAGGACTCAACCTTCTCACACAACTGCCAGGCCCCTTCACTCCCGCCACTCACTTGTCAGCCGTATTTTGGAGGTGCCATTCCTCCGGTGACCACTATTGGGTGACATTTTTCCCATGCACCATGTATTGAGTGATGGGCATTGCACTTCCACTGCTTTTCAGCACATCTGGAAACAAAACAAGGACAGACAATATGGGTCAAGTGTCACACACACCTAGCAGCAATTAACAGAAAAGAGCATAAGAAAGTAAACTAGAACAATAATTCCACATCATAAAAATATCAACATGACAATGGAATAGCATGGCCATTGGCCACACTGATAGCTGGTTGCTAACAGGACAGGAACTTTAGTTAAGGTTTAGACTGGTCACTTTGGGTCAGATTCATGCCAGAAAAAGATCTCTCCTCCATTAAGTGTGTAATTAAGATGCAACATTGTGTCAGTTAGGCTTAGGTGCTCACATCAATTGAATCTCATTTAAAGATTGAATGCAATCACTAGTTGTCAGTTCTTAAGATGTAAAAAGTGGGCCCTAGCCCTGCATGCATCAAAATGTGAGGCTAGACTGACTGATAACATGACAACAAACTAGATGAGCTGCACCAGCTACCAGCCACGGTGACAAAACTGCACCAGTGTACACCAACCGCCCAGACTTTTTCCAATTTCCCACAAACCTGCCAAAACATTTACTTCTTAACACAAAGTTCACTTTGTGAAAGTTAACTTTGTGAACTTTGTGAAAGTTAACAATGGTTAACATTCCACACAAGACAGTCAGTAACTAGAGGTACAGGTTTATGCCATAACTGTATGTTCATATGACATAACAAGGGTTAGACATTCCACTTAAGTAAGCATCAAAGTTTAGAAACATGCACTTCTAACATTAAACTGCAATATAAGGGCCAACAAATCCTTGCATTACCCTTGTAAGCCTCCTGTGCACCATTTTTGGGGCATTTTTCTGGCACATTGTTAGGTGCCAGAAAAGCAACTGGGCATGACACCACTTTTGGGCCACACTGATCCACGATCCATGCACAATCCGCACTGCGCCCCTAACAAATCCACACTGCAACCTCAGAGTGCCCCGCAACCAAGAGATCTGGCCAACACTGTCATGCTTTACAGCCTGGAGCATGATCCCAACTGTTGCTCACAAAAGCAAATATTTGACAGCAATCAAACTTCAAGCAAATGGGTTCGAGAATCGGGTGAAATCAAAATGGGTTTATAAATGGGTGGGGATGACGTGCAGGAGTCAAAGAAACAATCATGAACACTACCAGAAGTTGGATAAAAGGATTTGGATGCTGAGGAGCTAGTCTTCTTATCTCCTCAGTTTTAAAAATTACCTAGGATTCCATAGGATGTCTCAAATCAAATTAACAAACACCTTTAGGCTCAAGTGGTGATAGGCAGCAGTTTGAAAGGGAAAGCAAGTAAAATAAAAGGTGACTGATGCCTCACTCAGTCCTAACGAGAACCAACCTTCATTCCCACAATATTACCCTCATACCTTGCTCATACGCCCTGTCCTTTCCTTTTCAAGCGAATGTGAAGTGAGTTGATAGTGAGTTGGTGAGAAACGCTGAGTGGCGCGCGTTAGACGAAAGCCTTAGTTAGGGATGATAGTTTTGCAGCCAGTTTTGAACTCGTGATGTTCACGAATCGCTTCTCAAAATAATTTCTGCGCTTTTTTACAGGTTGAAAATTCAAAAGTGATAAGAATAATAACTGGCAACAGAATGGGATTAATTAACAGTCATATTCAATTTTCGTCGAAATTAATTGGCCTTTAGATGGATAGAGATGAACCATTACACTTGTAAAATATTCTCGATTCCGATCTCACATCACTCGTGAGCTCGTGAGCTGCAAGGCCCTAAAATAGTGAGTTGAGGACTTCAACTTGTCGGCGAGTTCACGAGTTGGTTTGGGTGTTTTGCGTTGCGTGGTATTATTATTTATCAATTATTTATATTGAATTGGCAGAATTTTACGAGCGAGTTATTGACCAAATTGCTGTATCACAAAGTTCACAAATGTTGACAAAACATGTATTTCTAAAAAGTGAAATATAGGTTATATGGCATTGGAAATATAAGGGAGGGTAGGGCTATTTAGCTGCAAATTAAATATCTTAAAAAGCAATTGCTATGACATCAACATTTATGCAAGCGGAAATGCTGCACTTGTTATACTACATGTCTGCAAGCTCGTGCCTAGTGGTACGCCAAGTCACTCTTCAAGTTACCCCGAAAATACCTATTCGTCTGGTTTTCCACCATTCATGGAAAAGTGAATAACTGTATAAAAAAATAATTATTTGCATGTGCATTCCAAATAAACTAGACTAGCCTGTGAAGAAATTTGGCACAGCTCTATTGCATAATGTGGATGCTAAGTGCGGACACCCTAAACGTGTAAGCTGTAGCACATTGCCCTCTCTCCTAACCTAATATTTACTCTAGGCTTGTGCATCAAGAGCTTGTTTTTTCACTTCAACTTATCAGAGATCAAATCAAGATCCACTGTAATCACAGGTTCAAACAAACATTTTCTCTTGTGGAAATTCATTGAGATCATGATTCATGAATTGTTTTTTGTTTAGCCATAATTGATTTCAGACAAGTGCATGGATCCAAGGAATTGGATGTGGGATCTGATGCCACAAATCTTGATCTCTTGCTTGATTACCTAGCTACTTGATGCATGGATGATGGAAATTTAGGGACGCCAAGAGCCTGTAGTGTCTGCTCATGCCAAGACCAAGTTCTTGGGTGACAGTGTTAGGATGGTTGAGGCAGGTTGAAGTGCAGATGTCTCCAGTGAGTGTTGGGACAGTTTTTGAACACATTGTGGGTGTTGTTACCTATGACAGATGGAAGTAGGCTGTTCCAGTTGTTGATGACTGACTGAGAAAGGTGACAGCATGGGCCGCTTCACAAGATTTCAGGAGTGCCCTCTTGGGCTCTGGTCATAGTCCTGTTAATAACTCCCCATATCCCATCCAAAAAGTTCACAGGCCCAGTTTGAAGTTTGTCTAAAGATCTGTTGCGACCATAGATCCACACTCTTTATGGGCGATCGAATGAGATTGCACATACTGAACACAGCTACCTATGCATGTGTCTGCCCTGTTGAAATGTGATCTTTGTTTTGTTGCAAGTTTACATAGGATTTCAGTGGTTCTGCCCAGGCCCCAGCTTTGAAGGGATGACAGCTTAGGTAGATACCAACACTTCACAAAATATGTACCTATATATGTTGTTGGTATGGAGAGACTGAAGCACATGATGTATTTTTGAGTACCTACCCATGTATTAGCAAAAGTACCTAGCAGGCTGAGTGATTTCCACTCTAACATTCATCACTTTCTCCTACACCCCATCATTGCAGGTCCGAGGGCTGTTAGCATCTGGCTGTGATGTCCGACTCTGCTGAACCCGAGGATGGTGGCGGTGGTGACCCTCCGGCCGCCGGACCCGAGGACGCCCCCGACCCAGCAGCGCCCGGGGCGGACACAGAGGCTGGGCCGGATACCGAGAGCACTACCAGCCGGGCGGACACGGAGACGGGTACGGACACCGGGAGCACCGCTGCGCCGGCGGACACCGTGTCCGGAGCCGGAGCGGACACTGGAACCGGAACCGGAGCGGACACCGGAACCGGAGCAGATACAGAGACGGACACGGATACCAAGAGTGATGCGCCGTCGGAAACGAAAGCTAAAGACAGAGGTGAGGGGAGATCTAGCCTAGAAGCATGTTTTAACACCATAGAACACATGCCACTGGTGTGTGATTCTAAGCTTGGCTGGTTGGTATGAATCAAATTTGTTTTTTATACTTTTTTCCATGTTTTCTTTTTTTGGTATTTATGAATAGCTGAGGACTCCACTGTTTCATTGGAAAGTGACACTGTAATTTGATCTGGTAATTTTTCTGGAATGAAGGGTCAGGCTCAAAAGGTTGAACCTTTTGGCTGGTTGAGTTATTTTCGTGAGCAGTCTACCAATTGCCAATCCTCATCGTTGTCATTTGATTGCTTTTCCTCCTCTTCCGTGAGGGATGCAAGTAATAAATACCTGTGTCTTACCATCGATATGATTCTGCTCAATCCCTGATAATGAGTGTACTGATCAGGTGCCGACAGTGATGAATCTGTTCAGTCTCCAATTAACAAGTTGTCTGATCACTGCCATCCAATGTATTTTCCTGAGTGGTCTATTACATAGATCTCATAAATGATCTAGGTACTCATTCTCCGATAGCCAGTCTGCCCGGTCTTTCATGATAAGTAAGTAGTAACCATTGCTTCCCCAACAGGGCGATAAGCGAGTTTTCACCGTTCTGTTGAAGCGTCCTTCCGGTATTCTGCGATTGGTCTGCCTGGCCTCCGGTGACTGTCTGATCTGCCTTCCTCAGTGAACCTGCTGCTGAAGGCGGCCGGGGACGCTCCGATCATGCGGCAGCGGCTGTGGAAGGTCGATCCGGCACAGAAGGTCACCTGGGTCATCCAGTTCATCAAACGCTACATCCGCATGGAGCCCGAGGAGTCACTGGTGAGGCTGGGAGACGGGTATAGGGGAGTCGCTGCCGCTGGGTAGATGGGGGATGGCGGGGGAGGTGGGGCGTGGTCAGAGGAGCCTCCGCCCTCCGGTGGGGTAGGAGGAGACGGGAGTGTGCGATGTAGAGACAGGAGATGTGGAAGAGTCAGTAGGGATGTGGGGAGAGTCACCGATGACACTCTGATGTGTTTAGGGGTGGTAAAGCGTCGCTGGGGGTGATTGGGGGTCCCTGCTGGGACTGTCCATTTAGTCCGAGTGGAGAATATGTAAAGGTGTCGTTAGAGAAGCGAGGAAGACTGTAGGAGAATTTCCGAGGGGATCTGAGATTTACTGGCAAACATGAGGGTGTGAGGAAGTTCCTGGCGAGACTGGAAGGGAGTAGCTAGGAAGACTAGGAGTCGCTATTAAGCATTGTGTAGGAGGTGAGGGCGAGACAAAAAGAGTCGCTATGGGTATTTGTCGAACTGGGGAGTCGCTGAGGATGCGGAGTCGTGATGGAAAGCTGCGGAAGTCGAAGAGGAGGAGACAGGGGTCCCTGGTGAAACTGTGAGAGGAGAGGTGAGGGGCCGCTGGATAACCAGAGAATCGCTGGTGAGGTGTTGAAGTTCCTGCTGTTGAACGGTGGAAATAAGCCCGTCTCAGCACTACTTACTTATAGGGGACTTAAAAGGAATGTGCATGCCTAGGAGATGAAAGGTGTTTTAGAATCAATTTTGAATGTGAGTTTGTCTTTTTTTATATCGTTATTACTAGTTTACTTATGCTACTAAAATTATCGCCCCACTCATGGGTGTTGATGAGAAAAGAGTTTTTCATTGAATTTTTCATATATGGAGTCATTGTTTTCACGGCCTCGCGCCCAGCTATTGTCTGGCACATCACAGATGAGAAGGTTTGTTTTCACTGCTGCCTCCACAGGCGAGTGTTTCGATCGTCGGCAGTACCGTCCTCTCTCGTAGCGCCGCCCAAGCAGCTCCTCCTGACTGTGCCGGCGGCCTCTGACACTAACCGCTCCCCTCTCTGACTCCACGTCCTGCACCCCGGCAGTTTGTGTACGTCAGCCAGGCGTTCTCACCCGCCCCTGACACTAACCGGTCCCCTCCCTGTCTCCACCTGCACCCCCGGCAGTTTGTGTACGTCAGCCAGGCGTTCTCACCCGCCCCTGACACTAACCGGTCCCCTCCCTGTCTCCACCTGCACCCCCGGCAGTTTGTGTACGTCAGCCAGGCGTTCTCACCCGCGCCGGACCAGACCATCGGTAACCTGCTCGAGTGTTTTGGATCAGAGGGAAAACTGGTGATGCACTACTGCAAGACACAGGCCTGGGGCTGAGGCGGCCCGGCCTGTGTCGTAAGACGCGGGCCTGGGGCTGTCGTAAGACGCGGGCCTGGGGCCGATTCGGTTCGAACTGTGCCGTAAATGCAGTTGTGGGACTGCGAGCTACTGCTGACCCAGCTGTGACGCGAAGTCACGCGGCAGAATGGTGGGTGACACTCCCAAGTGATGATGGAGACATCAGAAACTGTGATCTGAGACAGGAGGCGGATAGTGGATTATACGGTGATCTAGCGGGTGGCCCAGAAAAAAACGTTCCGAACTTATGAGGCCTATATATCAAATACGAGAACAAATAACGAGCCAAAATTTTCATCAAGTTTGCGTCATTTCTTTGCGCATTGGTATGCCAAATTATAACACTATACCATCATTTTCAAGCTGGCAATCTTGAGTTGAATTAAGCAAGACGTTTTTGCTTTTTTTGCCGATGTCAAACGATAGTGATGATTGGGTTAGACGTCCCGACCCATGTTATCAAAAAGAATAAAAAATAGAGCACGTGAATGAAACCAACACCTATGTTTTTATTTTAAATATTTTTGTCTCACTTATGTGCCAAATATTCAAATACTGAGCCAAAATGGTGCTCATGGATGTCATTCGTTTCAACACCAAATCATGTTTCGAGCAGGAGTGGCACGGTGCATGGATTACTGCTGATTACGGAGCGAGCGAAGCGAGCGGAGTCTTACGTAGAATAATGGAAATTTCTGAGTATGAGCGGCCGGCCGTGGTCACGATTCTGCGACGCTTATATCTCAGCAACCACTTGACCGATTTACATGCGGTAATTTTTGTAGGGTAGCTTCATTCCTTCTACCAAGTATTGGACTATTCCCGATGCATGTGGGTGACCCCTTATGCACGTGCCACGTGCAAAACGAAGAGGTGTCACTTTTGTAATTGTTGCAATATCTCGGTAACTACTTGGTCGATTGCGCTGAAAGTTGGCATGCAGGTAGGCACCCACTAGGCAATGCATATCCATGTGCCAGAGTTGGGGTGCTGCTGCACGTGCGCACGTGCAGGGGTCGATTCCAGATCTCGAGAAAGGCTGGACCGATGGCGCTCAAATTTGGTACATGGCTAGGGACCGGTTAGTAGGGTGCCGTGCAAAAGTCAGTTGGGACCCATTTTGCACGTGCGCACGTGCAGGGTGCCGCTTCCAGATCTCGAGAACGGCTGGGCCGATTGTGCTCAAATTTGGCACATCGCTAGAGACCGGTTAGTAGGGTGCCGTGCACAACTCAGCTGGAGGTACCCCCTCGAAATTTCGCACGTGCAAGGCTCACCCTCTCGCTCGCTCCGTTAGTCGCCCCAAAAGGCGTTATACTGGTTACCTTCCTTTCAGTAGATCAAACAGTAAATCGACCGGATAAGGAAAACAAACTAAAGCAGACTGGTTCCTGTGCCAGAAGACCACAGAATAGCTTATGAAAAACAACATTGCCAGCAGATGACAAAAAAAAAAACTGGTTGAAAAGCTACCTTTTCCCAGGAATGTCAGCCAGGAAAGCATTTGAGCCACAAGATGGTTAGAAAACTGGAAACTTCTTCCGATGCCGCTGTCACAGAGTCATCTTGGTTGCCTGAGGGAATGTGTCATCCTGAGACCCGAACCATCAATGAGACTAGCTGCCAGTAGAAGTCATGGCTCTAGGCCGCGGTGCCGCGGGGTGAAAGTGACCCGTTCACTCACATTTTTTTTAGTAAACATCGGAGCAAAAAAGTAATTTTTACATGGCATGCTTGAAGCACGAACCGTTTAAAAAGTGATTTACCGAACACCATGAAAATCACACCATTTACTGAAAATGTGTGCCGCATTGACTATTCGAAGTTTCAATGTTGTATCTTTATCACTTTCTGAGACAATATTGATTTAAAGTTGGGAACGTTTTTTCTGGGCCACCCGGTATATACTCTGGATTATACAGTCAGAGAGACGAGACATGGAGCACGGGGTGTGCGTCTCCAGCCTTGTGCGCAATGGACGCTGGGTCGCGGCAGTAGTCAGATCCGAGTGTGGTCCGTTGGATCGCAGCTGCCAACTAGACTGCCTCTGGGCAGTGTGCGCTGCTTCTATGCGTCCCCTGTCGCACGGAGAAGCATGAAATGCAGACGGGATGCAGTTACTGTCCAGTCTTGATCTAAGACACTCCCACGAGTACACGGAGCGGGCCTGGGGCCGCTCCGTGTACTCGTATCTACAGTTGGTGAGATGGTATTCCGGATAGTGGGCGCTGAGAGAGGTGAGGGAGCTCAGCTCAGTGTGGTCCGTGAGTGGGTGAGAGTGACGGACACACGCTCACGATGCCTTTTTTGTTAATAGTGCGTTCAGTGTTTATGTCGCCACGGGATAATCACTTGTACCATGAAGGTGTGTTTATTAGGAGAAAATGTCGTGCAACTTTGATCTTATTCCGGCAGTGATGTGCATTTGTGCATGTCATGTCAATCGTTGATCAGCACGGTAAATGCCTAAAAAATGCCCATTAGTTGAATGCAATGCGTGATTGTCTCCTTCCCTTTCGGCAATTTTCAAAAACAGTTATATTCAAGTCGAATCCGCATTGTTTCATATTGCAATTTTAAGAATAGTAAATGTCTTTTCTTTAGTGATTTAGTTTCATGCCGGCGGGTTTACAGATGGTTAGTCATTTTGTGATATGGCCGGTGATTAGTGATTGCGTTCTTCACCGGCTGTCCGGGTCTGCCGATTGTAGTTTTATTTATGCCGATATATGTGCTGGTCAGCTCCTATGGTGCGACTCGCAGTACGCCATATAGGTCAGTGTTTCCCATAGCTAATGGATTAGCAGGGGAATCAGAGTGCCCGTCAGTATATCAGTTTGTGTGGGTGATTTTAGTGTATTTTTGTCGTGCTTGGTGTTATTTCTCAGTCATTGCGCTGTAGGTACTTGCATTATAAAGCGTTGATTCAGATGTTTAAATAAATATAGAATCGTGCCTTTTCAGTCGATAGTTTCATGCAATCACTATATGTATGTATACTTTTCCACCGAAGTCGAATCGCATTCTTAGTAGATAGCAATGGAAATGGCTAGTTCAGCGTTGCAATAGGTATACGATCTCGCACGCACTTCTTGACCACTCGAAGGTGAAGAGGTGGGACGGGCGGGCGGAAGTAAATGTTTCTGCAGAGAGGCCTGTACCACCCTCATCGTGATCCGTTGTGTTGTTAGGAGCTGCCGGGTGTGCTGCCATTTGCTGAAGGGCATCCAGCAATAGTTCGATGATGGTTTGGTTTCCTGGTAGGTGTCGCCACTGCTGTAAGACGGAGAGACTGAGAGTGCGAGGCGCTGCGCATTGTGTCAAATTTCAATACCTACCTGTATTAGATCAGACAGTGACCACTGACCTCAGAGATAAATAATGTCAAAGACTCATAGATTAGGCTTTCTTCTATTATAAATTTATCTCACAACAAGTTGCAAAGCACGTCCATCGCATTTTCTTTTGCCTAACCGTGTCAGGATAATATCCGCAGAAATTATGCGACGGTTATGTCTTGACCAAAAAATGTCGCACCGCATCGGTCGATCTGTAGTGTATACTGAACACACTCAAGGTGTTTTCATCGCTCTAATGTGTCTATCAATAGTTGTGGTAAAACTGCTGGTGACCGTTAAATACCTGATTATCGGGGGTAGCATGGGAGCACACTCTGTAACTGTACACTGCTGAGCACCGCGGACGTATCGCCGTCGTACAGTCGCCGGCGGCGGGCGGTGAGTCGGGCGGCACAGCCTACCTCTCAGGGGCGCCCGCCGACCGACCGGTCAAACTGACTGACTGCGCGGACCCCACCCGGTGGAGTCGACTCCGACCGTCGCTCCTGGGTCCACACTCCCTTCTCCCCCGTCCCCTACCATCGCCCCTGCTCCTCTTTCCCCTCCCCTCTCCCCCCTCTCGCCGCCACGCCGTCCGCGCGCCGTCCCTGTCGGCCGTCGCACGTGCGTCGGTACCGTCGGCGGGTTCGTCGGCGCCGACGTCAGGGCCTCATCACCCGTCAGATCGGGCGCCACGGCCGACGATCCCCAGTAGACGCCCATACCGCCCCGTCGACGCGCGCAGTTGGCGGCAAAAATCGATAGACAGCCGCGGGCGGTCTGACATTTGGTGGCCAGATGTCAGCTCTATAAGGGCCGGGGGGGGGGGGGGGACTGGGACTCAGTATGTGGGCCGAGGTGAGGGTTACTGGGGAATGAGGGTGCTGCGAGCAGATGTGGTCGGGCTGTTTCCCAAATTATTCACAGAAAACATGAGTTGGAAATTTCTTTTAAAAAATATGTAAAAAAACGTTTGAAAAAAAACGCAAGGGTAACATAAAATCTGAAAATGAATCACCCGGTAAGTGCCCAACAGAAGATCACGTTTCGGCTCAATCGGCTAAGCCAGTCATTGAAGAAATATCAGTAGAACAGTTTTGACCCCTGGCTTCGAATTGGCGAGTGGCAGGTCTCGGAACGATCGTCACATGCGACAAAAGTATGTCTGTTTGAAGTTCTTGTTTGAAGGAATGTGACTATGTGATGCAGCAGACCGTCGCAAAGCTGAAGTCTTGCCGAGATAGAACGCTAAAGCCCAGGCTACATTAGCGGTCGGTTTTCGCGTTTTGCCGATTTCGGTGAAGGCGGCCAGTGGCGGCGGAAGCAGGGGGGCAAGGGGGGCAGCTGCACCCTAAAGCTATGGAAAGGGGCGCCTCGAAAATCTGTAGAGGAGGCAGGAAGTTAAGAGGTGCGGCAGCCATAAAGCTGAGCAGTGCGAGGCGACACCGCAACTGATAAAGGCACTTGTGACACGAAGAGTGTGACAATGACGTGGGAAAAGTATCTTTTGATATGCTGAAGAGTGGAGGGCATCCTTATCTGAAACAAAGGCAGATGCTGCCGACCCTGTCGAATATAATCTTGCCAGGCGATAAAGGCTAGGAGGGCGCAGCCACTCGAGAAGCGCGCCATGCGGAAGAGGGGCGCCTGCATGCGAAAGAGGGGCGCCTGTGTGTGGGACGAAAAAGAAACATTTATGGAGACGCCTTTGAAGGCCATAGCCTCCGAACGCCAACACGAACATATGAGGGCTTATAGCGTTGCACGCTCCATGCGACAAAAAGGGGCGCCTGATGGCCGATATGCGAGAGGAAATTAGTTTGTGTAACATTTATCGGGGGCGGTTTGCCGTTTACAACATATTAATGTTAAAGGAAGACTGCCACCTTCAAAAAGTTTTCTCAGATCGGCCTATGATTTATTCCCTGGACAAAACAAAATTTTAGAATTCACCTGACAAAGTATCATCAAGTGAATCGCGAAAAAAATTGTCGATTATCATACAATTATCAATCGGTTAATGTCTAGCGACAATGTTTACACATCACTAGACTTCAAGGTCATAAGATTATTACATTTTATTTGAAAAAGTAAGATATTTTATAATTTACTAATATATGATTTCATAAGAAATTGGCCATGTTTTTAATTTATTTTGCATTTAAGTTCGTAAAACATTTAAAAATCATGGCTCATTTGGAATGGGTCTGGCCCATGTTAAACCCCATTTCCCACACTTTTTTGGAAAAAATGAACTACTGAATATATAAGTTTAACTTTTATTTTGACACTCCAAAATTCTTCTCTGATCTCGAAACAATCAATGTTTTGACATATATTTACCAAAAGATAAGAAAATTCATGTTTCAAAGTTATCGATAAACAGTAGAGATGTCGGTTTTCTTGGACTAAAAAAATGGCATCAAACTGAACTTTGGTCTCCGATTTCTCGCAAACGGGTTCGAATTTCGGAAAACCGACTTCAGTCTGGGACATAGGTGGCTCAGCTCTAGTGAAAACCGTTTTGTGGAAAAAAGGTGGCAGTCTACCTTTAAGGGAGGTCCGAGATTGGGGCCTGTAAAATTGCACTGTCCGTATGGGCAATTACACCCCTAATGCTAGGGCGTATTTTGCGTTTTTTTTTTTTACTGGGGAGATGATTATGACCAGGAATAGCACTCTGCAAACTTCTATGGGCGCCTGTATAGGGGCGAAACTGATTTTCCAGTGCAGGGACGGCCATCGGCATTGTGGGGCGGCATTCATTCCACTGGGGCGTCTGCCAGTGTTGAAGGGCGGTATTCATTTCAATGGGGCGCCCGTTGGTGTTGATGGGCGACATGTATCACCTGGGGCGCCTATCGGAGATTGGGGCGGCATTAATTTCACTGAGGCGCCTATCGGCGTTGACGGGTGGTATTTATTCATCCGGGGCGCTTATCGGTGGTATAGGCCGGCATTCGCTTCACTGAGGTGCCTATCGGTGTTTTAAGGCGGCAGTAAATCCACTGGTGTCTGGGGCGCCTACCGGCGTCGAAAGGCGACATTCATAATTCATTTCACTGGGAGGCATATTGGTGTTGATGTATAACATTCATTCTCCTGGGGCGCCCGGCAATGAGGGGGCGGCATTTATTCCGTTCCCCTGGGATGGGCCCCTATCGGTGTGGAGGCGTCGCCGTCGTATTAGTTTGAAATGGGGGCACCTCTGGGTGGTAATAGATGCATTCATTTCGCTGGGACACCTACCAGCGTTGATTGCCTGTATTCATTCATTTCGGGCTCCTATCGGTGTTGAAAGGCGGCATTTATTTCACTGGGGCGTCACAAACCTGCTACTCCCACCATAAACCTCAGCCTATTCACTTCACGTTAGCAGGGGAAGGTGGGGTAAGACGGCCCAGCGGGGCAAGACGGACCACCAGCCCTCCCAGCTGAACCGCTGCACCTACTGCTTTATGCACTCACTACCTTTGTTTCCCTTCGTAACAATGGCCACCTTGAGCTCATGAGGCTAGGATGCATAGCTTTTGAGTTATTGAGAAAAGTCATGGGCGTCGCCACCACTACGGACATTACGGACAGTGTCCGTACAAGTTTTGGAAGGCCCGGAAACTTGTACGGAATGTCCGTACAAGTTTCGTCGACCGCAAATGCAGTCTTCGCACATGTTTGAAGCAGGTTAAAGTTTATCAGGCCCCTATTTGTGGTTAAAGTTACGATCCAAGGCCGCCCCAAAGTCAATGTCACGCAAGAGTAGGTATATAGGGTGTAACGAAGTTATTCGGACATCTATTTCTTATTTATTAGAACTCAGCCCGGCCGCGACCGCTAAAGCCGCGCTTTGCCAAGTGGTTAGGAGAGTTGTCAAGATAACGACAAGCATACGACAACAATCAATCTGCAGATTGACTTGTATTCTTGGCAAGGCATGGATAATAAGAACTAGAAGGCCCACATCATGACCCACCAGCCCAACACTATCCACCCCTTAACTTGGTTCTTCTGCCTATCAAACTGAAAAAGACAACGCAATGGACGGGAAAATAGCTAGTGCACCACCTTTGGCCTCACGCCAAGACACATCCACTGCACTGGTCGAGGGAAGACATGAGCGTTTGGTGGAGTGGACAGCTATTCGCGCTGTATTGTCCTTTGAACCGTCAAAGCGGCTTGTGTTGGCTGCCAGTAACTCATTACTCAAACGTGCCGGCCGTCACCGGCGTCAAACATCCGGCCAAGATCCAGATCTGGGACATGTTCAGCTTATGTGCGATGTTCCAGCTATGCATTGTGTCACAGAAGACCACCTTCAGTGACGAGTATTACCGAAGCAGCATCCTGGCAAACAAATAATTGGAGCCGCTCAACCGGACGGCACGGGAGGGCTCGATTTCTAAAAACGCATTGATTTTGATTCAAGCCACGCTGCCTTCGTGCAGGCTGGAGCGCTACATTTAAGTCCGTAGGAGAATCAGAAGTGACATCAGGAGAAGCTCTTATCCTTCTGGACTAACGGGCGCCGACTTGGAAATAGTTGTCATCCTGATTTCATAGAGATCTTAAGGATTTTTGTCCAGCGGGAAGTGAATAAGGGGACACCCGGCACCAGGACCGCCCAACTGTATGTGAGCACATACATGCTAATACGGCGTCTGTCCACATCAAACCCACTTCTTGAAAACCCAGTAGCTGGAATGTTACAGGCATTTCTAAATCTTATGAAAGCTGGCGATATCTTCATCAAAAGGAAAACCTCAGGCTGTCTTGTTTCTTAATCACAGCGGGAAGAAAGGTGACCGGATAATTTCGTTACACCCCGTATCCTTCTATAGGCTATTTTACTGATACGTCAGTCATATTACCCTAATTATGTCACTTTTGTCATCCTGAGGCTCTAAATGAATGCTTAGATCAAAAGGAATGACAAAATCGTAGCCAGTGACTTCAAATACAGCAAATGAGACTGATCATGTGTAAACGTCAACCAAAGGCCATTCGAGGTCACATGAGGTCAACATAAAACTTGACCTTTTCAAACAACCTATATGTCATTCGACGTGTCTTGACATGACCAATGCGTTGGTACCACTGCTTTAGGTCTAGGACCTTTTTTGGTGAAGAAATCTGCAAAAAAGCCGCAGCTCGGGGTCGCTAACCTAACCTTTGACCTAATGTCGCTAACTCTTTGACCTAATGTAGGTTGGTATCAATTCTTTTTTTTTTGTCCCATACCTAGGTATTGAATTGTCCACCATGTGAAACATAGTGGAACAGGTATGCAGGAGGGCCCTTCCATGCCCATGTGACCTGGCTACGTTAAATACCATAGAACTTCATTCAACGAGGGGAATTCAAGCACATTAGGTCACATCACTCCCCGCTCTTTTTTTAGCTATGGACAGCCCGCCACCACAGGTATTAGTAAAAAGGTTACCCCTGGGGACCCAGCAGACAGATAGCATGGCTAGTGACGTCCGCTGAGTACCCAGGGCTGACAATGGTTAGGTACTAGGATAAGGACAAAAAGAGACGAAATATGAAAAAGCAAACCGATAGGCGTTATCACAAGTGTATTCTCGGTCATTGGGGCGACGTAAGAAAAGAATATTACTGTATGCCTGGCCTATTCAAATACATTAGCCAGAGGGGTGTGGTAATAACTGGTGTAAGCAAATTGACCACGGTCAAAAATGCATTACCAGAATGCACTTAAGCGAACATTTTGGGATGGTCTCGTTCCTAAGTCGGCTAAGAGCTTCGGTCCAGAAAATAAATTTATCGTTGGCATACAGTAAAATACATACCAAACTCGGCCGGTGATAAATTTTCAAGACCTCAGTCCTTACTGATTTTTGAACTCGGCCTTCGGCCTCGTTCAAAAATCCAGTAAGGACCTCGGTCTTGAAAATTTATTTACACCGGCCTCGTTCAGTATTATATAAAACAACTGGCCCCAAGAACTTTAAATTATCAGTTAGCATGCATCTTTTCCTTGATCTGTAGATAATTTACCATTAATTGCTAGAGAAAATTGCATTTAAAATCTTCCATCTATGTTTTTTTCATCGTTTGCACAATATGTTCTTTTTTAAAATAGAAACACTAATTAGAAATAGTTCCCGCATCATCAAGAACAATAGGGAAGGCTTGAAGTGAATACAATAATCTTAACGGTGTTGTAATCTATGTGAAGACACTTCTAAAATTGCCTGTAGAAATATTGAAGGCAAAAGTTCAACTTTTTCACAAGACGGATGTCTATAAACCTATTCAACGTGTGACAACTCAGCCGGTATTTCGTCGCCTACAGCCCAGCTTTCCCTAGTGACCGATAGAGGCGCTGCTATCGTTGTCCGCCCGTGCCGCCTAACGCACACCTCGGACGAATAGTTGCGATAGCCCCCGAATGCCTAGTGGTTTTGGGGAAAAAATAGAAACACATTTTACATGCATTGCCTATGTGGGGGGGGGGGGGGAGGACGAAAAACACCCTCCCTGGGTCCGCGTGGGTTAACGCATCTGACGAGTATTACGGCTGACAGAATATGTCCGTACAAGTTGGGGACCCGTGGCGACGCCCCTGAGAAAAGTGTTGTTTTTCGTCAAACCGATCTAATATAAGAGGTCTACGGGTGATTCAATTTCGGCGCCTTTATTGCGTGATTAGTTTCTATTTTGCACTTTACGGTGAAGAACAAAGTTTTAAGCTTGGTTATAGTCAAACTTTAGAACAGGCAAGGTTTCGCAATGTTGGGCTATTTATCATACACGTCGTGATAATGACAGAATTTAGATTTGGGGCAAGACGGACCACTGTGGTCCATCTTACCCTGCGGTGGTCCATTGTACCCATCATATGGAAAATTCTTTTCTAAAGCATTGACGCATGTTTAAGCCAATTCTTCAGGAAGGAGTCTTTGTTGCACATGGACCATTGCAAATGCTCAGCTAGCATGCATTCATGCCAAACGACAATCAACACACATGTTCCTAGCTTTTAGTTGCACTTCCATAACATGTGAGTATAGAATAAAGGTTCATTTTGTTATTTTACCACTCTACTTACTCGAGTACAGATTAGAACTGTACCAAGCATGAATGGATAGCAGGCACTGCTGGGTGGTCCGTCTTACCCCGCGTTTTTTTTCTTGTCTGAGTTTTCGACATGTCCCCCTTTAAAGGGACCCTCCCACCTTCAAAAAAGTTTATGAATTGGCATGAAAGTGATGTCGCTCGGTTCAGAAAGAGCGAAAACGCTTATCTACCAAATTTCACCGAAAAATATTCACCGGTTTTCAAGATATTAGACTTTTACTTTTGCTTACTTTTTTGGGATCTCCGCTGTTTCTATAGTTCGTTTTTTTTTCAAAAGGGCGCTGGCTCAAAGTTCAATATCGAAGCTCTCACGTGAGTTTTGGCAGCTTCAGTGTCTGGCGGGTCTGGCGAAGAATTTCTTACCGAAAAAATAACCGATTTCAAATTGTGCACGGTAAGTAGCTGGAAATTGTTTCTTAAAAATGAACATACTATGATGACGTCACTGGTGACAGCAGGCACCCAAATGTTCGTGCAATGGGACAAGTGTCAACGAATTTGGGTGAAACTTAGTTTTTCACTAGATATATATTGAGTAGGATATATTTATTCACTATATATATATATATATATATTCATTATATATATATATATATATATATATATATATATATATATATATATATATATATATATATATATATATATATATATATATATATATATATATATATATATATATATATATATATATATATATATATATATATATATATATATATATATATATATATATATGTTTGTAAACTTCGGCAATAAATCTTCTTTTAGACAAAGACCATTAAACGTAATAGCACTTTCACATTTCGAAAGCTTTGTTTGTGTTTTTATGATCTTATTGACTATTTTCTTGCTGTTTTCGTCAATACGATGTATCAGATCGGCAAAGTTCATGTAAAAATATTCGTTAAAGTTCGACGCGTTTCGAATGTATTATACATTCATTTTCAAGTACACTGTGAGACACTCGTTCAAATAATGCGTACATGGACACGTTTGAAAAACAATATACAGGTCACGAGTAAAATCATAAATAACACTTTCAGTTTCAGCGCGCTATACTACAACAGTAAATATGATCACGTCACACATAGCGCTAGTCGGGTTGGGTAGCTTGTGTTGGTGTTGTTCTGCGTGTTTGTGGGTGTGATGTGTGCTGCATTGTACCCCAGAGAGCCAGTTTTTCTAGGCGTGCGTTTTTCTGTTCATTGATGCTTGGTGTGTGGTCTCTGATGTGTATGGCCTCTGTGATCTCTACGCGTCTGGGGTCACGGTTGGAGTGGATGATCGACGTGTTTTCTACCAGGTGTTCTCTTGTCAGTCTAATGTTGTGTTTCTCCAGCATGTGTGTCTTGATTGCTCCCTCCTGTTTGTGCATGGTCAGACGACGAGACAAAGTGGTGCATGTGTATCCAACGTAGCTGATGTTCTGAAGCCTGCAATCTTCAGAGGGACAGTCAAATTGGTACACTACGTTGGTACGCATGAGCCGCTTAGTCTCAATCGGGTTGTTTTTCATGACCAGATGTTTCGTCTTTGTGCTCTGATAGTAAATGTGGAGCATGAGTTTGTCAGACTTGTCCTTGCATTCTACGTTTTTCGTAATGATGTGTTTAAGTATCCGCTCGTCTTTCTCATATTCTGTGTTCATGAAGTTGCGGTAATATAGGTGGTGTGATGTGCCCTGCAACTCCTGCATGTTTGTGTCGTTGTATTTTGTGTTCAATTCACAAAGATCAATATCTCTTGAGCGTGCATTTATTTAAGCCCCACCACAAACTGAAAGGTAAATGAAGACAGTATGAGTAAGGCATAGCACGGGATGCATAGCGCGGGATGCACATGCACATGCCAAACACATGCGGAAACCAGAGACACATGCGCATGCTCAAGACCGTGCACATTTACGTATACATATACAGCACATCAGGAATGTAAACAATTAAACTAACAATCATCCCCTTATCTTTTTTGTTCAATACGCGAGTCACAACAAAACAGGTCTTCAACGACACCTCCTTCAACAACGATACCGTAGTCATCCTCATAGTGACACCTAACCCGATTCACAGAATACCCGTCTTCAGCACGTCTAACAGAGCATTGGAAGATGCCGTCCTCTTGGTCAGACTGTCTGCCAGCTGCTGAGAACTGTCGACCCAGCAGACCCTGGTCACCTCGCCAACTTCCAGCATCTGCCTAATCCTGGCTATGTCAATCCGAAGTCTCTTGTCCTGCACCGCCTTGGTTGAGTACAGTGCCCTGTACAGCCCTCTGCTGTCTATGTAGCACATCACACTCATGTCTCCTGACCCGTCATACAGTGCCTCAGAAATCAGCGCAGCCAAAAGGACAGCTGCATCAGCACCATCTTGAAGTGCCATGCACTCTGCAGCCAACGTACTTCTCACAATGCGCTTGATCTTTGCTGAAGACCAGGCAAGTGGCGCGCATCTTCCCCTTTTGTCTCTAAGGAACACAACGTATCCTCCCTGCGAGGACCCATCTGGAAGATTGCCGTAACTCGCATCGCTGTACACTACCACCGAGCTCTGTGACAAGTCCAGATGAGGATATTTCAGACTAACCCGCGCCGACTGAGCCTTTCGAACTACCTTAGCAGCCCTTTGTAGATCAGCTACCTTTGGATCCCTAATGGAACAAGAGAGATCACAAACATCAAATGAAAGATCTGGTCTTGTCTGCGTGGCCAGCCAATTGATTTGTCCTGTCACGCCACGGAGGCGGGTAAGCTCTGCAGGAGAGAGCTCACTGTCTTTCTGCATTCGCCTCTCTGGTGAGAGATTTGGCTCTTGCAGCTCCTCAGCCTGCGGCATCTGGTGAACCTTGATCACCTTATCAGACTGCTGGTGAATGTGCAGCCCAAGGTACTTGAAGATTTCAGATTCCTCAGAACCCAGGAGGAAGACCTGCCGCAGCTTCTCGATCACCTCCTTCTCGAACCTTGAGGAACCACACCACAGGAAATCGTCCACATGACAGGTGATGATGCCCTCAAGGCCGTCCTCAGCTCTCCAGTAGAAAAGCGCCGCATCAAGTTTGCTGGCCACCATTCCCAGTGCGAGGAGCTCCCGTCTGACACGCAGGTACCAGTACCTGCTGGCATCATTCAGGCCATACACGCACGTCTTCATTTTCCACACATGTGACCCTGCGTTAGCCTCAGAAGGCGGGCGCAAGAACACCTCGCGTTCGAGAGGAGAACCCTGAAGGAACGCTGCCTTCACGTCGATACTATGACAGCTCCAACTCTGTGAGGCTGCAATGGCGAGCACCACCCTTAGTGACTCCTTCCCGCACGTTGGCGAGTCAGTCTGGACTCCAGATGTGTCCTCCTCAAAACCTCTGGCAACAAGTCGAGCCTTGATGCGTGAGCTACCATCAGGATTACCTTTTTCAGTTATCACCCAGCGGCAGCTGATACAGTGTTGTCCTTCATCGGGAACAGCGGAATACACCTCATTCTTTTCCCAGTTTTCTAACTCACACAATTTAGCCGCCATGATGTCATCCGAGGTGCACACCAGTACGTCTTGATTCAAAGGCTTCCAGTCATCAACATCCCGCCAGTCTACACATTTGCCAACTTCATCACCATCGTCAAGAACATTCAAAAAGGATTTGTACTTCCCTTTGGCTTTCCCAGCACGACTCAGGACTGTGGCACTCTTCCAATCAGAGGAATCACGAAGAACATAGGTAATGCGCGACTTAGCGCGAGGTATCGAGGGTTTGTCACGAACGACGACGCCACCACCGACCACGACACTGGAATCTCCGGTGGCATGAGCTGGCGAACTGGGTTCCGGACCAGAGCCACCATCACTGTCCATGGCATTGGACTCTCTGGTAGCCTGAGCTAGCGATCCGGGTTCCGAACCAGAGCCGCCTTCGACATCTTGCAGACCGCCAGTGGGTGATACCGTCACCAACTGGCGTTGTCTTGCGTCCCCAGACACCGTACACGAAGTAGACCTGGAGTTCTGCTCATCATCATCGGAGTCTTCAGCAGACTCCGGGATCGGAGCACTACTGATCTTCTCCAACTTCTGGGTCCCTGGAGCCGGATCCGAAGTTGACATCCGGCCTCGCTTTGTCAGTTCCCGCGGCTCACTTGTGTCGCGCACGACAGCGCTTGTGTGACACCTGTAGTACACGCCGCCATGTTTCACCAGGATCTGCTTGTTTTCCTGTCCAATGACGACACCTGGACCTCGCCACTTGTCATCTTGGTGACGTCGGTACAGGACGACATCACCCGAGCAAAACCTCTCACCACTGGGACGGACCTGGTGAAGAAGTGCTCTCTGCAACTTCTCGCTCGACTCGTTCTGAATGAACGTCTGCCTGGCAGAATGCATGGCGTTCAGGTGTGTCCTCACCAAATCACTTCCGGAAGGAGGTCCCAGAGCCGGAGGTTTGTCATGGAGACACGCCGGGTTGTTCGGATTTCGCCCAAACACAAGCTGATTAGGACTGAATCCCAGGTGAGTCTCAAGAGAGTTCTTGGCTGACACAGCCCAAGCCAGAGCAACCTCGAGAGAGCATGGAGTGTCATCCATCACCTTCTTCACTGTGCTGGCGATGATACCGTTGTACTTCTCATTGATCCCATTCGACCAAGGGGATTCTGCAGCAGTAGTCCGCACGCGTATGTTGAACGCCTCGGCCATCTCTCGGAACTCTTCATTGTTGAACTCACCTCCATTATCAGACAAGAACTGACCGGGTGCCCCGAACCTAGCTATCCACTCAGTCATGATTGCACGCAGGATCGTTTGCTTGTCTTTGTTTTTCACTACCACGCACGCACTGTACCTCGTGGCCAGATCTATCATGTGGCAAAACCATACTCCAGGTCCCCACTGCTTTAGATCCAGCGCAACGACATCATTGAAGTCGCGAGCCATCCCAAAACCAACCACTGGTCGGGGCAGACATCTCCTATACCTCTTACATACATCACAGGTTTCCTCCACTGAGACAAGCATGCGAAAGAAATCCTTGTCCTGGACGCCAGCATCAAGACACAGGGACTGCAGTTTCACACTCCTAGGATGACCGAACTGACGATGCAACTTCCTAGCTATTTGCATGCGCTCCTTCTCGTTGGCACCCTCAAACTTTGAACAAAAAAGTACCTGCTCTATGTCCTGCCTGGCACTCACACTACCGACATGAAACTTCGCCACAGGTACTATGTAGTGGCCATTTGAGGTCACAGATAGCTTGACCTCAGTGTCAAACAGTACCGCCGTGTCTCGGGAAAAATCTAGCAGCGCATCACACTTCTTCAGCGACTCCTTGCTGAGGAGTAAAGGTATCTCATAGGGAACCACATCAGCAGCCACGCGCACCGTCTTACCGGCTACCAGTGCTGGAAACGTTACTTTCTTTAGAGAAGTAACCTTCTCACCATCCCCAAATCTAAACGTTGTGCTGCTGGGCTCCTCTACCACTCGCTCCGCGTCATCTGAAGACATGGCATCCAAGTGACATTTGTACCACACCTCACCACACACGGTCTTACTACATCCACTATCGATGATACCATAGCCTAGTGTTTCGCCCAGCAGTCCCTCCGTCTTTGAACGTTCAGTTGGTCCACTTTCACATGTATCCCTCGCAAACAACGTCACGAATACCTCCTCGTCCTGTGTGGGGTCATGGCTATCATCGTCACAAGCAGACGCCTCGAACACCTCACCGCGATCGGGGCAATCTCTGGCCCAGTGAAACCAAGAGTTGCACACTGCACAGGTGGTCACATTACCCCTTAAATCCCGTGGATTCTGCCTAGATCTAGCCCTTGTGCGCTGGTTGGCGGATTGTCCAGCAGATCCAGGATCTCTCGAGCCGCCACGTGAAGTCCAGGTAGTCCCACTGCCACGCAGAGGCGGTCGTGAGGCGAAGCGCGGTCCACCACTTCGTCCTCTTCGGTTGAAACCTCGTCCGACACTCTGTGCTCTGCCTCGCTGAACGAAGAGAGTGTCGGCCGCCTGGCCGAGCCCTGGTTCTGCGACTGTATCCACGGGCTCGACTTTTACTGCCACTCTCGCTGACGGCACACCCTGAGAACTACTGTCTGTGAAGATCTTCTTCAGCTGGGTTTGCATGTTTGCATATGTGAGCGACGGCAGAGTTGCCCTTGCTAGCTGTTGATGTGCATCTGAAAGGTTAGCACTGCGAATGAGTCTGTACGCTAGAACACCATCAGGCAACTCCAGCTTGTAGTGCTTTGCCTTCTGATACAGTCTTTCAAATGTGTTGATGTACTCAAACACAGACATGCCAGATGGTCGCTCATATCTCTCGAACGCATCATATGCCTCAAAGGCTGCATTGTTCTCATCTTTCAAGAACAACTCGTCCAACTTCTCTATGAGAGCATCAAGTCCAGTATCACTGTTCAGAATCTCTATTGACACCTCACGGGCTGCATCTCTGGCAGATCCACTTAAGGACAGGAACAGTGCTGGTCCCAACTTGGACTTCTCCAAGCTAGTGAAAGCTTTCCACACTTTGATCTCATGCTTCCACTCTGAATATGGCAAATCTTGACGCATAGGTGGTGGGGCTTTGAAATCTCTAGATGCCATCTTGTAACCACGCTCTGCTACCAATGTTCAATTCACAAAGATCAATATCTCTTGAGCGTGCATTTATTTAAGCCCCACCACAAACTGAAAGGTAAATGAAGACAGTATGAGTAAGGCATAGCACGGGATGCATAGCGCGGGATGCACATGCACATGCCAAACACATGCGGAAACCAGAGACACATGCGCATGCTCAAGACCGTGCACATTTACGTATACATATACAGCACATCAGGAATGTAAACAATTAAACTAACATTTTGTGTCAAGTTGTCGTTGGATTTCTGAGTCTATGTCTCCATTGCTGTAACCATTGTTAACTAGGAGCTGTTTGAGGCGCATAAACTCTTCGTGCATGCTCTTGTTGGTGGAGCAAGTACGGATTGCCCTTTTGACAAATGCTCGGATCACACTGGTCTTGTACCTACTCGGGCATTCGCTGTTAGCGTTAAGTGTTTGGCCTGTGTTGGTGGGTTTGCGGTACACACTTGTGTGATACTGGTTTGCACCTCTTTCTACTAGCACGTCAAGGAAGGGCAAAACATCGTCGCGACTTAATTCGTAAGTGAAGGTCAGTACGGAGTTCGATTCGAATTCGTTCACAAGTTTCAGCAAATGCTCACGGTCGTTTACATCCACAAAACAGTCGTCTACATATCGCACGTAAGTGCTCGGGGCGATGTCGGGGTCGCTGAGGACATGATTTTCGACGTGCGCCATGTAAAAGTTGGCAAAGAGGGGTCCCAAGGGTGACCCCATGGCCACGCCTTCCTTTTGGACATACAGTTGTCCATCTGGTCCCCTGAATGGTGCATCTTTAGTACATGCTTTGAGGAGTCTTTCAAGGATATTTCTAGACAAGTTTAGAGCAGGAAGGCCATTGCTACGTTTCTCATACACTTCATCTAAGATAATATCGATCGTTTCGTTGATTGGAACATTCGTGAACAAAGATTCGACGTCGATGGATGCAAGAATCCCACCTGCCTCTGGCTGTTTCGCACGAAGGATATCTAAAAACTCATCGGCAGAATTGATGCAAAATTTGGCAGGTATGTATGGTTTTAACAGCTGATTGAGTCTCTTGGCTAGCTTATATGTGGACGTGCTCACCTGTGATATGATGGGCCTCAGAGGGTTGCCGTTCTTGTGTGTTTTTACCGTGCCGTAAAGGTATCCTGGGGTAAATTCACCGACAATAGTTTGAAAATGGACACCATCAATCACTGCGTTGGCACTTTTAATGTCACGATTGACCTTTGCTTTCAGTTTCTTGGTAGGGTCTTCTTTTATCTTTTGGAACTTGGTTGTATCAGAAAGAATACCACTTAGCTTGCGAAGGTACTCTTCCTTATCGAGTATCACGAAAATTGGAGACTTGTCGGCTCTTCTGATGATGATCTTATCGTTGTCTCTTAACTGCTTTGCGGCTTCCTTCAGTTCTTTCGTTAGTAGCTTGCTGTTCGAGTTGCCTCTCAGTTTGTTGCCTTCTCCTATGAGTTCGCCCTTCAGATCACCCTTGATTACGACTTTCTCATTCTTTTCAAGCTGAAGAATGTCCTGGTATAAAACTTCTAGTTCAGTTTTCTTGTCGATTCCTTTCCTTTTTGACTGAATGTGACAGTTCAGGCCCAAATTAAGGAAATTATGCTGTTCATTCGTCAGTTCAATTGATGACAAATTGACGTACCCTTGTTTTTGTAGCGGTAAGTTGAAAGTGCCCCCATAGATATTCGACAGTTTCTTTGCTATCTTAGCCTTATTTGCATGGTTACAGTTTTCAGCTTTCTCATCTAGACATTTCAGTAACTCTTCTTTGATGCTGGCTTCTAAGTTTCTGTTGTTTAGTTCAGTATATAAGTTGCTTAACTTGTCTTGTATTTGAGAGCGGAGAGATTCCTTTTTCCTCAATTGCTCTTCGACAAGTTTCTTTCTAAAGTCTTTCGTAAATGCTTCGTTCTTGGCTGCCGGGTCGTGTAATCTTATGTTTGTAAACTTCGGCAATAAATCTTCTTTTAGACAAAGACCATTAAACGTAATAGCACTTTCACATTTCGAAAGCTTTGTTTGTGTTTTTATGATCTTATTGACTATTTTCTTGCTGTTTTCGTCAATACGATGTATCAGATCGGCAAAGTTCATGTAAAAATATTCGTTAAAGTTCGACGCGTTTCGAATGTATTATACATTCATTTTCAAGTACACTGTGAGACACTCGTTCAAATAATGCGTACATGGACACGTTTGAAAAACAATATACAGGTCACGAGTAAAATCATAAATAACACTTTCAGTTTCAGCGCGCTATACTACAACAGTAAATATGATCACGTCACACATAGCGCTAGTCGGGTTGGGTAGCTTGTGTTGGTGTTGTTCTGCGTGTTTGTGGGTGTGATGTGTGCTGCATTGTACCCCAGAGAGCCAGTTTTTCTAGGCGTGCGTTTTTCTGTTCATTGATGCTTGGTGTGTGGTCTCTGATGTGTATGGCCTCTGTGATCTCTACGCGTCTGGGGTCACGGTTGGAGTGGATGATCGACGTGTTTTCTACCAGGTGTTCTCTTGTCAGTCTAATGTTGTGTTTCTCCAGCATGTGTGTCTTGATTGCTCCCTCCTGTTTGTGCATGGTCAGACGACGAGACAAAGTGGTGCATGTGTATCCAACGTAGCTGATGTTCTGAAGCCTGCAATCTTCAGAGGGACAGTCAAATTGGTACACTACGTTGGTACGCATGAGCCGCTTAGTCTCAATCGGGTTGTTTTTCATGACCAGATGTTTCGTCTTTGTGCTCTGATAGTAAATGTGGAGCATGAGTTTGTCAGACTTGTCCTTGCATTCTACGTTTTTCGTAATGATGTGTTTAAGTATCCGCTCGTCTTTCTCATATTCTGTGTTCATGAAGTTGCGGTAATATAGGTGGTGTGATGTGCCCTGCAACTCCTGCATGTTTGTGTCGTTGTATTTTGTGTCAAGTTGTCGTTGGATTTCTGAGTCTATGTCTCCATTGCTGTAACCATTGTTAACTAGGAGCTGTTTGAGGCGCATAAACTCTTCGTGCATGCTCTTGTTGGTGGAGCAAGTACGGATTGCCCTTTTGACAAATGCTCGGATCACACTGGTCTTGTACCTACTCGGGCATTCGCTGTTAGCGTTAAGTGTTTGGCCTGTGTTGGTGGGTTTGCGGTACACACTTGTGTGATACTGGTTTGCACCTCTTTCTACTAGCACGTCAAGGAAGGGCAAAACATCGTCGCGACTTAATTCGTAAGTGAAGGTCAGTACGGAGTTCGATTCGAATTCGTTCACAAGTTTCAGCAAATGCTCACGGTCGTTTACATCCACAAAACAGTCGTCTACATATCGCACGTAAGTGCTCGGGGCGATGTCGGGGTCGCTGAGGACATGATTTTCGACGTGCGCCATGTAAAAGTTGGCAAAGAGGGGTCCCAAGGGTGACCCCATGGCCACGCCTTCCTTTTGGACATACAGTTGTCCATCTGGTCCCCTGAATGGTGCATCTTTAGTACATGCTTTGAGGAGTCTTTCAAGGATATTTCTAGACAAGTTTAGAGCAGGAAGGCCATTGCTACGTTTCTCATACACTTCATCTAAGATAATATCGATCGTTTCGTTGATTGGAACATTCGTGAACAAAGATTCGACGTCGATGGATGCAAGAATCCCACCTGCCTCTGGCTGTTTCGCACGAAGGATATCTAAAAACTCATCGGCAGAATTGATGCAAAATTTGGCAGGTATGTATGGTTTTAACAGCTGATTGAGTCTCTTGGCTAGCTTATATGTGGACGTGCTCACCTGTGATATGATGGGCCTCAGAGGGTTGCCGTTCTTGTGTGTTTTTACCGTGCCGTAAAGGTATCCTGGGGTAAATTCACCGACAATAGTTTGAAAATGGACACCATCAATCACTGCGTTGGCACTTTTAATGTCACGATTGACCTTTGCTTTCAGTTTCTTGGTAGGGTCTTCTTTTATCTTTTGGAACTTGGTTGTATCAGAAAGAATACCACTTAGCTTGCGAAGGTACTCTTCCTTATCGAGTATCACGAAAATTGGAGACTTGTCGGCTCTTCTGATGATGATCTTATCGTTGTCTCTTAACTGCTTTGCGGCTTCCTTCAGTTCTTTCGTTAGTAGCTTGCTGTTCGAGTTGCCTCTCAGTTTGTTGCCTTCTCCTATGAGTTCGCCCTTCAGATCACCCTTGATTACGACTTTCTCATTCTTTTCAAGCTGAAGAATGTCCTGGTATAAAACTTCTAGTTCAGTTTTCTTGTCGATTCCTTTCCTTTTTGACTGAATGTGACAGTTCAGGCCCAAATTAAGGAAATTATGCTGTTCATTCGTCAGTTCAATTGATGACAAATTGACGTACCCTTGTTTTTGTAGCGGTAAGTTGAAAGTGCCCCCATAGATATTCGACAGTTTCTTTGCTATCTTAGCCTTATTTGCATGGTTACAGTTTTCAGCTTTCTCATCTAGACATTTCAGTAACTCTTCTTTGATGCTGGCTTCTAAGTTTCTGTTGTTTAGTTCAGTATATAAGTTGCTTAACTTGTCTTGTATTTGAGAGCGGAGAGATTCCTTTTTCCTCACTTGCTCTTCGACAAGTTTCTTTCTAAAGTCTTTCGTAAATGCTTCGTTCTTGGCTGCCGGGTCGTGTAATCTTATGTTTGTAAACTTCGGCAATAAATCTTCTTTTAGACAAAGACCATTAAACGTAATAGAAAAACTGGCTCTCTGGGGTACAATGCAGCACACATCACACCCACAAACACGCAGAACAACACCAACACAAGCTACCCAACCCGACTAGCGCTATGTGTGACGTGATCATATTTACTGTTGTAGTATAGCGCGCTGAAACTGAAAGTGTTATTTATGATTTTACTCGTGACCTGTATATTGTTTTTCAAACGTGTCCATGTACGCATTATTTGAACGAGTGTCTCACAGTGTACTTGAAAATGAATGTATAATACATTCGAAACGCGTCGAACTTTAACGAATATTTTTACATGAACTTTGCCGATCTGATACATCGTATTGACGAAAACAGCAAGAAAATAGTCAATAAGATCATAAAAACACAAACAAAGCTTTCGAAATGTGAAAGTGCTATTACGTTTAATGGTCTTTGTCTAAAAGAAGATTTATTGCCGAAGTTTACAAACATAAGATTACACGACCCGGCAGCCAAGAACGAAGCATTTACGAAAGACTTTAGAAAGAAACTTGTCGAAGAGCAATTGAGGAAAAAGGAATCTCTCCGCTCTCAAATACAAGACAAGTTAAGCAACTTATATACTGAACTAAACAACAGAAACTTAGAAGCCAGCATCAAAGAAGAGTTACTGAAATGTCTAGATGAGAAAGCTGAAAACTGTAACCATGCAAATAAGGCTAAGATAGCAAAGAAACTGTCGAATATCTATGGGGGCACTTTCAACTTACCGCTACAAAAACAAGGGTACGTCAATTTGTCATCAATTGAACTGACGAATGAACAGCATAATTTCCTTAATTTGGGCCTGAACTGTCACATTCAGTCAAAAAGGAAAGGAATCGACAAGAAAACTGAACTAGAAGTTTTATACCAGGACATTCTTCAGCTTGAAAAGAATGAGAAAGTCGTAATCAAGGGTGATCTGAAGGGCGAACTCATAGGAGAAGGCAACAAACTGAGAGGCAACTCGAACAGCAAGCTACTAACGAAAGAACTGAAGGAAGCCGCAAAGCAGTTAAGAGACAACGATAAGATCATCATCAGAAGAGCCGACAAGTCTCCAATTTTCGTGATACTCGATAAGGAAGAGTACCTTCGCAAGCTAAGTGGTATTCTTTCTGATACAACCAAGTTCCAAAAGATAAAAGAAGACCCTACCAAGAAACTGAAAGCAAAGGTCAATCGTGACATTAAAAGTGCCAACGCAGTGATTGATGGTGTCCATTTTCAAACTATTGTCGGTGAATTTACCCCAGGATACCTTTACGGCACGGTAAAAACACACAAGAACGGCAACCCTCTGAGGCCCCTCATATCACAGGTGAGCACGTCCACATATAAGCTAGCCAAGAGACTCAATCAGCTGTTAAAACCATACATACCTGCCAAATTTTGCATCAATTCTGCCGATGAGTTTTTAGATATCCTTCGTGCGAAACAGCCAGAGGCAGGTGGGATTCTTGCATCCATCGACGTCGAATCTTTGTTCACGAATGTTCCAATCAACGAAACGATCGATATTATCTTAGATGAAGTGTATGAGAAACGTAGCAATGGCCTTCCTGCTCTAAACTTGTCTAGAAATATCCTTGAAAGACTCCTCAAAGCATGTACTAAAGATGCACCATTCAGGGGACCAGATGGACAACTGTATGTCCAAAAGGAAGGCGTGGCCATGGGGTCACCCTTGGGACCCCTCTTTGCCAACTTTTACATGGCGCACGTCGAAAATCATGTCCTCAGCGACCCCGACATCGCCCCGAGCACTTACGTGCGATATGTAGACGACTGTTTTGTGGATGTAAACGACCGTGAGCATTTGCTGAAACTTGTGAACGAATTCGAATCGAACTCCGTACTGACCTTCACTTACGAATTAAGTCGCGACGATGTTTTGCCCTTCCTTGACGTGCTAGTAGAAAGAGGTGCAAACCAGTATCACACAAGTGTGTACCGCAAACCCACCAACACAGGCCAAACACTTAACGCTAACAGCGAATGCCCGAGTAGGTACAAGACCAGTGTGATCCGAGCATTTGTCAAAAGGGCAATCCGTACTTGCTCCACCAACAAGAGCATGCACGAAGAGTTTATGCGCCTCAAACAGCTCCTAGTTAACAATGGTTACAGCAATGGAGACATAGACTCAGAAATCCAACGACAACTTGACACAAAATACAACGACACAAACATGCAGGAGTTGCAGGGCACATCACACCACCTATATTACCGCAACTTCATGAACACAGAATATGAGAAAGACGAGCGGATACTTAAACACATCATTACGAAAAACGTAGAATGCAAGGACAAGTCTGACAAACTCATGCTCCACATTTACTATCAGAGCACAAAGACGAAACATCTGGTCATGAAAAACAACCCGATTGAGACTAAGCGGCTCATGCGTACCAACGTAGTGTACCAATTTGACTGTCCCTCTGAAGATTGCAGGCTTCAGAACATCAGCTACGTTGGATACACATGCACCACTTTGTCTCGTCGTCTGACCATGCACAAACAGGAGGGAGCAATCAAGACACACATGCTGGAGAAACACAACATTAGACTGACAAGAGAACACCTGGTAGAAAACACGTCGATCATCCACTCCAACCGTGACCCCAGACGCGTAGAGATCACAGAGGCCATACACATCAGAGACCACACACCAAGCATCAATGAACAGAAAAACGCACGCCTAGAAAAACTGGCTCTCTGGGGTACAATGCAGCACACATCACACCCACAAACACGCAGAACAACACCAACACAAGCTACCCAACCCGACTAGCGCTATGTGTGACGTGATCATATTTACTGTTGTAGTATAGCGCGCTGAAACTGAAAGTGTTATTTATGATTTTACTCGTGACCTGTATATTGTTTTTCAAACGTGTCCATGTACGCATTATTTGAACGAGTGTCTCACAGTGTACTTGAAAATGAATGTATAATACATTCGAAACGCGTCGAACTTTAACGAATATTTTTACATGAACTTTGCCGATCTGATACATCGTATTGACGAAAACAGCAAGAAAATAGTCAATAAGATCATAAAAACACAAACAAAGCTTTCGAAATGTGAAAGTGCTATTACGTTTAATGGTCTTTGTCTAAAAGAAGATTTATTGCCGAAGTTTACAAACATAAGATTACACGACCCGGCAGCCAAGAACGAAGCATTTACGAAAGACTTTAGAAAGAAACTTGTCGAAGAGCAATTGAGGAAAAAGGAATCTCTCCGCTCTCAAATACAAGACAAGTTAAGCAACTTATATACTGAACTAAACAACAGAAACTTAGAAGCCAGCATCAAAGAAGAGTTACTGAAATGTCTAGATGAGAAAGCTGAAAACTGTAACCATGCAAATAAGGCTAAGATAGCAAAGAAACTGTCGAATATCTATGGGGGCACTTTCAACTTACCGCTACAAAAACAAGGGTACGTCAATTTGTCATCAATTGAACTGACGAATGAACAGCATAATTTCCTTAATTTGGGCCTGAACTGTCACATTCAGTCAAAAAGGAAAGGAATCGACAAGAAAACTGAACTAGAAGTTTTATACCAGGACATTCTTCAGCTTGAAAAGAATGAGAAAGTCGTAATCAAGGGTGATCTGAAGGGCGAACTCATAGGAGAAGGCAACAAACTGAGAGGCAACTCGAACAGCAAGCTACTAACGAAAGAACTGAAGGAAGCCGCAAAGCAGTTAAGAGACAACGATAAGATCATCATCAGAAGAGCCGACAAGTCTCCAATTTTCGTGATACTCGATAAGGAAGAGTACCTTCGCAAGCTAAGTGGTATTCTTTCTGATACAACCAAGTTCCAAAAGATAAAAGAAGACCCTACCAAGAAACTGAAAGCAAAGGTCAATCGTGACATTAAAAGTGCCAACGCAGTGATTGATGGTGTCCATTTTCAAACTATTGTCGGTGAATTTACCCCAGGATACCTTTACGGCACGGTAAAAACACACAAGAACGGCAACCCTCTGAGGCCCATCATATCACAGGTGAGCACGTCCACATATAAGCTAGCCAAGAGACTCAATCAGCTGTTAAAACCATACATACCTGCCAAATTTTGCATCAATTCTGCCGATGAGTTTTTAGATATCCTTCGTGCGAAACAGCCAGAGGCAGGTGGGATTCTTGCATCCATCGACGTCGAATCTTTGTTCACGAATGTTCCAATCAACGAAACGATCGATATTATCTTAGATGAAGTGTATGAGAAACGTAGCAATGGCCTTCCTGCTCTAAACTTGTCTAGAAATATCCTTGAAAGACTCCTCAAAGCATGTACTAAAGATGCACCATTCAGGGGACCAGATGGACAACTGTATGTCCAAAAGGAAGGCGTGGCCATGGGGTCACCCTTGGGACCCCTCTTTGCCAACTTTTACATGGCGCACGTCGAAAATCATGTCCTCAGCGACCCCGACATCGCCCCGAGCACTTACGTGCGATATGTAGACGACTGTTTTGTGGATGTAAACGACCGTGAGCATTTGCTGAAACTTGTGAACGAATTCGAATCGAACTCCGTACTGACCTTCACTTACGAATTAAGTCGCGACGATGTTTTGCCCTTCCTTGACGTGCTAGTAGAAAGAGGTGCAAACCAGTATCACACAAGTGTGTACCGCAAACCCACCAACACAGGCCAAACACTTAACGCTAACAGCGAATGCCCGAGTAGGTACAAGACCAGTGTGATCCGAGCATTTGTCAAAAGGGCAATCCGTACTTGCTCCACCAACAAGAGCATGCACGAAGAGTTTATGCGCCTCAAACAGCTCCTAGTTAACAATGGTTACAGCAATGGAGACATAGACTCAGAAATCCAACGACAACTTGACACAAAATACAACGACACAAACATGCAGGAGTTGCAGGGCACATCACACCACCTATATTACCGCAACTTCATGAACACAGAATATGAGAAAGACGAGCGGATACTTAAACACATCATTACGAAAAACGTAGAATGCAAGGACAAGTCTGACAAACTCATGCTCCACATTTACTATCAGAGCACAAAGACGAAACATCTGGTCATGAAAAACAACCCGATTGAGACTAAGCGGCTCATGCGTACCAACGTAGTGTACCAATTTGACTGTCCCTCTGAAGATTGCAGGCTTCAGAACATCAGCTACGTTGGATACACATGCACCACTTTGTCTCGTCGTCTGACCATGCACAAACAGGAGGGAGCAATCAAGACACACATGCTGGAGAAACACAACATTAGACTGACAAGAGAACACCTGGTAGAAAACACGTCGATCATCCACTCCAACCGTGACCCCAGACGCGTAGAGATCACAGAGGCCATACACACCAGAGACCACACACCAAGCATCAATGAACAGAAAAACGCACGCCTAGAAAAACTGGCTCTCTGGGGTACAATGCAGCACACATCACACCCACAAACACGCAGAACAACACCAACACAAGCTACCCAACCCGACTAGCGCTATGTGTGACGTGATCATATTTACTGTTGTAGTATAGCGCGCTGAAACTGAAAGTGTTATTTATGATTTTACTCGTGACCTGTATATTGTTTTTCAAACGTGTCCATGTACGCATTATTTGAACGAGTGTCTCACAGTGTACTTGAAAATGAATGTATAATACATTCGAAACGCGTCGAACTTTAACGAATATTTTTACATGAACTTTGCCGATCTGATACATCGTATTGACGAAAACAGCAAGAAAATAGTCAATAAGATCATAAAAACACAAACAAAGCTTTCGAAATGTGAAAGTGCTATTACGTTTAATGGTCTTTGTCTAAAAGAAAATATATATATATATATATATATATATATATATATATATATATATATATATATATATATATATATATATATATATATATATATATATATATATATATATATATATATATATATATATATATATATATATATATATATATATATATATATATATATATATATATATATATATATATATATATATATATATATATATATATATATATATGTTACGGGTCATATGCTAACTTGGGCAGTATGCAAACTGCCCGGGCAGTATGCATACTACCCAACAACCCGGGCAGTATGCATACCACCCGGGTAGTATGCATACTACCCGACCCCTCGGGCAGTATGCATACCGCCCGGGCAGTATGCATACCTCCCGGGTAGTATGCATACCACCCACCTTTCTTCTCACGGGCAAGATGTTTACTCGGGCAGTATGTTGACTACACTTCGTGAGGCTTGTTAATGCAATAACTCGCGTATATATGTGAATGACAACCGTTTTAACCTTCCAGGTGGTGGGGGCGGGGCATTTTCTGTCCCCCCTTAGTTTTTTTTTATATATCTCCAGAACCGCTGCGCCGATCGCCACCAAACTTTCAGTACCTACCCTCCCGCGCGGGATCCCTAGCTATTACACATTGTGACCAATTTTTTCCAAAGGCTACGATAAGTTTGCCGCTTATGACGTCGGAGTGACGTCAGTTCTGCCATTTTCGACCCAAAAAAGGTTTCGCGGGAAGAGCTGTCAGGCCTACAGCTTTAAAAATACAGAAAAATGTTTGAGACATAAAGGGTGTCGAATTAGAGGGCTACAAAACTGCTATTTCGGATTTTTAAAATTTTTGGATTTTGACCCCCAATAATAAAAAAATGTAATTTTTTGAATATATAGGCAACAAATCCAAGAAGTTTTTTTGAATTTCGAAAAAAAAAACTGAAATCTTACCGACTCCGACTCCGCAATCGGAGTTAACGCTGCATGGCTCAACGTCATACCCTGCACCTGTTTGCTGACAACACCACGCAGTACGCTCGTTAACCTTTCAAAACCAGATTTTGAAACAGGTCAAATTTTTGTTTTGGACGAGCGTTTTCGGCGAGAGATACAGAAGACGGCGGATTCGCCAAAACCTACTTTTAATTCTGCATGTTATTTATAAAGCATATTTGCAATGTAAATGCCTTAGAACTCAAAAAGATCGTTTCAGGCAAAATATAAACACATCCACTTGGAACTTCATTTTATCACGAGTTGGAGTCGGAGTCGGTGTCGATTTTTGAAGCTGGAGTCGGAGTCGGAGTCGGAGTCATCCAAAAATCCATCGACTCCGCAGCCCTGGTAATAACGCCCTCTACGGTCAAGGTGCCAAACCTAAGCCATGCCATCAAATGCTGACACTATGTCGTCGTTTCATTTCACTCAGTTCACGCTTCACAATGACAATGACTTTTTGGCCACTTGCACTGGTTATTCATTATTAAACAATGGATTTGGGAAAATTAATTTAGCACTTTATTCCAATCCTCACTCCATCCTACGATCACGTTTTACGGCAAAAATTATTCTCGGTTGATCTATTGTTATCAAGAGAGCCATTTATATTCTTAATGTGGACATGGATTACACAACTTTATGTCGGAAAGCGGGCAGTATGCAAACTGCCCAAGCTTTTGGGCGGTATGCATACTGCCCAAGGGGTCGGGTAGTATGCATACTACCCGGGCGGTATGCATACTGCCCGGGTAGTATGCATACTGCCCAAGTTAGCATATGACCCGTAACATATAAATATATATATATATATATATATATATATATATATATATATATATATATATATATATATATATATATATATATATATATATATATATATTATATATTATATTATCATTAGATATATATATATATATATATATATATATATATATATATATATATATATATATATCACTATATATATTCACTAGATATATATTAGTTTTTCACTGTTGCCGAGCTTATAATCGAGTAAGCAGTTCCGTCCATGATAGTTATAAGTTACATTGCAATACATGTTCGACAGTATGACGTCACCACTGTTCTCATACATGGTTCCAAAACGCACATATGGAAATTATCGGGAAGAAATCACATGTTAAAATTAGTCGACGTTCGATTTTCTCAGGTTCAGTTTTTGCTCGTTTTGCTCGCTAAAACACGTGCTTGTTCGAAAAACATACTTGGAGCCAGCGTCCTTTTGAAAAAAAAAAAACGAACTATAGCGACTTTATTTTAGAAGTGCGGCGTTTGCGGCAGTTGTTGCGCGTAAATAGCATATACCACCGCGTGCTACAAAACGTTTTAGTCAAACATTTAAAAATCGTTAGATATTTGCGCTGACGTCACACATTCAGAGGGGTATTCCTAAGCATTAGCCCCTCTGAATCAAAATGCTGCAATTTTGAAATTCAATATTTCCGATTCAAGGCATTTCTCGATGTTGTGAGTGCCGAAACCGGTAATTGTGAGCCAGGGACCCCATTTTGGCTATCTCAACTCAAATCTAATGTTAAGGTGGGAGGGTCCCTTTAAGAGCATCCACCACCTAGATGTCTTTATATTGAAATTCAGTCTTTGCACATATCAAAAGAGGAAGGATTGAGCATTCAGAAGACTATAAACAATATGAATTACGAGAGAGCAGTGTAGAAAGATATGCGGCCTCAAACCTTAGCTGGTCCGTCTTGCCCCACCTTCCCCTAACTAGAAGTCTCTTAGCCCGCGCCCCGCTGGGCTATTCCGCCATACGCGCCCTGCTGGGGGCAGATTCTGCCCCCCCCCCCTGTCTAACTTCCGAACCGATGGTCGTAGAAAGACGGGGAAAACGGCAATCGAAAGCTCTCAACAAGGCGGATCTTAAGAGCCCAAATTTTTTTGCTTAAGTAGGTCAGAGGTCAGGTCAAGGTCAGGTCAAGGGTACAAGATGCAAGTTTCTACAGTATCGGCCTTGCACCGTAGTTGCCGAAGAATGGACTGAGACTGATTGCCCAAAACGTGTTCTTAGACTACCAAGACAATATTCATTGCATACAATGTCATTCAAAGGTCAAGGTCAAGGTCAGGTCAGGTCATGTCAGGTCACCAAAAACAAAATATAGAAAAGGGCATGTGCGACACATGTTTTATGGGTCATTTTACTCATAGAATTCAATAGGCACACTCAATAAGTGATATGGACCACCTCTGGATGAATTTCAGGTCGAGGTCAGGTCAAGGTCAGGTCAAGTGAGGTCAAATTTTGAAGATGGTTGTTAAGGCCTAAAAAGGTGTCTATCTGATGCAGTTTTTCACGGCGAATCCAATGGTGCTATTTTTGTTTCCGTACGAGGTCTAGAACTTCCAAAAAAAATCATTTTTCAAAATTTTTGTGTGTCGTGACGTCATAAAATTTTGAATAACTTCCACATTTTTGAACCGATTCTTCTAAAAATTGGTATGTAGGTGCACATAGACCACTTCTTTGACATATATTCCGGTTTTTTCGATACACTCAAAATTTTGGATTTTATCAATATTTTCCCAAAAAAGTTAGTTTTTTGAAAAAAATTGGTCCAAAATCCAAAATTTTCAAAAAACCGAGATAGCCATTTGATAGACAAAGTAGAATCACGTATAACCTTTTGTTACGTCTTGATTCCTTTAAAAATGAAGATGTTAGCGGCGTTTGAAATTTTGCCATTTTTGAGGCGAAAATGGCGAACATGACGTCACTAAAACGTCATTTTCTCAAAAAATTTCCGACGGATTTCGCTCAAATTTTCAGGGAACGTGTCAAATTGATGTATGATAAGGTACTGAAAGTTTGACGTCGCTAGCGTAACGCGTTTAGAAGTTATTGGCGAAAAACGGTAGGGGGGGCAGATTCTGCCCCCCCCCCCCAGCGGGGCGCGGGTTAGGCGGCGTTCGATGTCTCCCGGACAGCAAAGATTCTTTGCCGTCCGGCCAATAACGTCCAAGGTCAGCGGGGGCTCGGCTGCGGTTATGAAACGTGATTGGCCGGACGGCGTAGAATCTTCGCCGTCCGAGAGACATCGAACGCGGGGGTTAGTCTCGGCATAGAGTCTCGGGTGTCATTGCGTCGCGTCGGAGCGATTAGAAACCGGGTTCTAACGATCGAAATTTCGCAGCTCTAACCAACTTGCCGGGAGGACGGATGCAACTTAAACGCAATTTAAATGAGTGTTTTTTTTTAGCGCCGAATGATGTTTCATTAAGAAATAGTCTCTTCACTGTTTGTGTTACTACAACCGTGTATATGGTAAGGGGCGCCCAGCGGGAAGGGGCGCTTCAATATCGTTTGCACCCCTATCCTAGAATACCTTCCGCCGCCAGAAGTAGAGCGTTACCGGGCCAGGCCGGGACGAACACTAATCGCAGATAAACCGGCTCGCTCACAGCGCTCTCTCACTCGTGGGCTAGATTCACGCACAAATGGAACATCACTTATCCCTGCAACTTAGAAAAAAAACAGTGCTTGGGACTGAAGTCACTTCGTCATTTTGGTCATCTGGTCATGACCAAAATGACGAAGTGATTTGGTCACCATAGAAATCGTAGGAAAGCCATGGGTCAGTAGGAAAGCGAAATATT